>NW_026611576.1:500000-667500 GCF_029633865.1 Lampris incognitus | reverse complement strand
CCACAGCCCGACGCACCTGTTCAATCTTCTCCTCCTGTTGTCGGAGCCGACGCTCCTGCACTTCGAGGGTAGCGAGCACGGAGTCCTGCTCTGCTGTGTCCATCTTGGCCAGATTGTTCTATCAAGAACACAGAGACTGCCCCACACAAATGCAGGCAGGCAGACAGTAACCAGTGTGACGCTGCCATCCCCAAGCATCTTCAAGCTCCCACGGTATGCGGGCATCACAGCCCTGGAGCCATACCTAGCTCAAGTGAAACTGGTAGCAAGTCACAACCAGTGGAGCACCCAAGACACTGATGCCCATGTTGCCCTGGCGCTCGAAGGGAATGCGCTGCAGGTATTGCTCGACCTTATGCCGTCAGAACAGCAGGATTACGAGACACTGGCCGCTGCTTTGGTCAACGGGTCTCTACTGACAGCATGCGAGACCGACTGGCCCGCCGGCGCCGCCAAGAGGGCGGGACCCTGGGAACCTATGCAGCAGACGTGCACTTCTTTGCACATCGTGGCTACCCCACCTTTGATCCAGCAGCTCGTGACGAGTTAGCCCTGAGTGCCTTCATCCAGGGGCTCACCCCAGAGAGGTTGAAGGAGCACCTCCGCATCACGGCACCTACAGCCTTCAAGACTGCATTGGAAGAGGCAGAGTGGGTGGAGGCTGTGATGGCCCCACACAACCAACCAAGACCCCGAGTGCGTCAGGCTGAGGTCCACGCAGATGAAGGAGACGTCGAAAGAGGGGTCGTCTGCCAGGCTTGTCCGTCACCACGCCGAAAGCAACCAGGCCGATGCCAACCACCCTTCAGACCCTGGTCGCCTCGTGATCCATGCTACCGCTGTGGAGAAGCGAGGCACAAGGCCCGTGACTGCCCTGCCCCTGCACCACGACGCCGTAGCACTCCCCAGTCGGAAAACTAGAATGGGGTGGCACCGCGGGGAGACTGCTACCCAGCCGACCGACCATATCCCCCATTAAGAACTCTTCCCAGATCGGCAGAGTGGGCCACGCACACGGTCTCTCTCTTTGTTGCTCCATTGGTGGACACCGCTGCTGGGCCCTTGTGGACACAGGGTCCACCATCTCCATTGTGCGTCCAGGGGTGCTGCCAGAGACAGAGTGGAGGCCCACCACCCGTAAAATCAGAACTGTGACTGGGGAACTAACCAGCATGCTGGGGAAGAGAGCACTGCAGGTGCGGGCAGGGAAAGTTGCAGCCACCCACGAGTTTTGGTTGGCTGAAATACAAGACCCTCGCATCATCGGGCTGGATTTGCTGACTCGCCGGGGGGCTCTGGTCGATGTGTCGAGTAATGCCATTCACCTTGGCACAGAGACCCTGGCCCTCCGGCGCCGTCCAGAGAGGAAGGTGGGACGTATCCACATCCAGCCAACTCCACCTGTCACCATGCCGCCGCCGCCCCCATCTCCACTGCCAACCGAGGGGATGACGACACTGCCTAGCCCACCAACAATGACGACGACCCTCATCGAGGCTACCGTTCCTCAGACACCCTCGCCGGACACTGTTGCCGCCATCCAGAAGCTGTATCAGCGGAGCAGTGAAGGGCTGGACCCTCAGCAGAGTCAACAGCTGAAAGACCTGCTCCAACAGTTCGCTGAGATTTTCGCTGCACGCGAAGAGGAGTGCACCCAGACCAACCTGGTGCAGCACACAATCGACACTGGTACAACCCCACCCATTAGACTGCGACCCTACCGGTTAGCGCTTGCCAAGCGTGAAGCTGCAGAGCGGACGATTCTAGAGATGGCTGCGGCCGGGGTGATAGAGCCATCCAATAGCCCTTGGGCCGCCCCTGCCATCCTGGTCAAAAAGAAAGATGACACCTGGAGGTTCTGTGTGGACTTTCATCGGCTGAACAATGCAACTCGCAAGGACTCCTACCCCTTGCCCCGCATTGACGACGCTCTGGACCACATCGCAGGTTCACAGTGGTTCAGCTCACTTGACCTACGGAGCGGTTACTGGCAGGTGGAGCTGGCACCAGAAGCCAGACCCAAGACGGCCTTCACCATCGGTCAGGGACTCTGGCAGTTTCGTGTGATGCCCTTTGGTCTCTGCAATGACCCCGCCACGTTCGAGAGACTAACGGAGAGGGTGCTGGCTCACATTCCCCGCAACCGGTGCGTGGTTTACCTTGATGGCCTTCTGGTTCATGCCGCTGACTTCGAGCTTGCCCTAGAGAACCTCCGTCAGGTCTTCCCAGCCATTGGGGGGGCGGGCCTGCGCCTGCACCCCAAGAAATGCCACCTCCTTCGACGTGAGACCAAGTTTTTGGGCCATGTGGTGGGGGCAGAGGGCGTGGCCCCTGATCCTACTAAGGTGGAGGCGGTCGAGAAATGGCCAGTTCCGCGAAACGTCAGCGAGGTGCGCAGCTTCACGGGGCTCGTCTCCTACTACCGACGTTTTGTCCGCAACTTTTCCTCCGTTGCCAGTCCCCTACACCGTCTCACCGAGAAGGGACGGGAGTTCCACTGGGACGACAACTGTGCAGCCGCCTTTGCCCGGCTCCGCACCGCCTTGATCACTGCACCCATCCTGGCCCTTCCTGATCCTAAGTGCCGCTTCATCGTGGACACAGACGCCAGCAATGTGGGGCTGGGGGCCGTCCTGTCTCAGGAAGTTGCTGGGGGAGAGAGAGTGGTGGCTTACTACAGTCGTGTCTTGAGCTGCCCTGAACACAATTACTGCATTACACGACGCGAGCTCCTGGCGGTGGTCGCGGCGTTCAATCATTTTCGCCCCTATCTCTATGGCCAGACCTTTCTCCTGCGGACGGATCATGCGGCCCTGATCTGGCTGCTCAGCTTTAAGGCGCCCGAAGGCCAGGTGGCTACGTGGATTGAGGAGCTGCAGAGCTACGACTTTGAGACCCAGCACCGAGCCGGGCGCCTGCACAGCAATGCAGATGCCCTCTCCCGTCGTCCCCGCAAGGATTGTAGACATTGTGAGCGCCAAGAGGAGCGAGACAGAGCAATCCTCCAAGTATCCACCACGCAGCAGGTTGAGCCAGAGGAGGCGTGGCTGATGGCAATGGACAAGCAGGAGTGGCAAACAGCGCAGGATAGTGATCCCACCCTGGCCAGGGTGGGACAGTGGGTCGACGCCAAGGCACACCCCCACTGGCAAGCTGTCTCTGCCATGTCGGTGGAGACCAAGGCCTACTTTTCCCAGTGGGCCACCTTGGCCCGGCGTGATGGACCGTTGTACTGAGTCTGGCAAGCGCCGGGCCGGGGAAGAAGTGTGTGGCAGTTACTGGTGCCCAAGGACTGGCGCCAACGAGTGCTACGGGCAGCCCACGGCTCGGTGGGGGCAGGTCACTATGGGGTGGCAAAGACGCTGAACAAACTGCGCCAACGGTTCCACTGGGCCGGATGCAGGCATTACACTGAACTTTTTGTGCACTGTTGTGATGCCTGCACTGCCAAGAAAGGACCAACCAGACGCTCCCATGCCCCTCTACAACAAGATCAGGTGGGGGCCCCCCATGGAACGGGTCGGTGTGGACTTTCTTGGCCCATTTCCCACCACAGACAACGGAAACCGGTACGTCCTTGTGGCCATGGACTACTTTACCAAATGGTCTGAGGCGTATGCGGTCCCAGACCAGAGCGCTGCCACTACAGCCGAGCGGCTGGTGTGTGAGATGTTCTGTCGGTTCGGTGCGCCCGAAGAAATACACAGCGATCAGGGGCGGAACTTCGAAGCACAGGTATTCGCTGAGGTGTGTCAACGCATGGGGGTGAAGAAGACCAGGACCACGCCCCTCCACCCCCAGAGCGACGGACTGGTGGAGAGGTTCAATCGAACGCTCACAACACAACTCGCTATTGTCACCTCACGGCACCAGCGAGACTGGGACTGTCATCTACCCCTGGTCCTGTGGGCGTACCGGTCGGCGGTACAAGAAAGTACCGGGTGTACACCGGCCGCGCTCATGTTCGGGAGAGAACTGCGGACCCCTGTGGACTTAGCCTTTGGCACGCCCCCGGGTACTGACCTTCCCAAGATACCCGGTTTCGAGTACCTGCGGGACCTCCAACAACGTCTGGCCGAGGCACAAGTGTTTGCTCGGCAGCATCAGGAACAGGCAGGTGCAAAAAAAAAAGCGGGCATATGACACTCGTTGTCAGGGCCGCTCCTTCACCCCAGGAGCAAAGGTGTGGGTCTTCAACCCAATCCGGAAGAGAGGAGTCTCCCCCAAGCTCGCCAGCCAGTGGGTGGGGCCCTGTGAGGTGTTGGAGCAGCTTTCAGATGTTGTGTACCGGGTGAAACTGTGTGTCCGGGGGCGGGTGGTAGTTCTGCACCGGGACTGTTTGGCACCTTACCGCCCCTTGGCTGAAGAACCTGTAGATCAGTTTAGCCCATCCGGGACGGTCCCTCCTACACCCACAGGCCCTACCAACCGGACAGACAGTGGGGAACAGGGACCCGTGACCCCGCGGCGGCGGAGACGGCTTCCCCTTCGCTATAGGGACTTTGTTGTCGGCTGAGGACAGGCGACACGCTGGAGGGGGTAATGTAGCGAAGTTGCTACCCCGTCAGAATTGTGCCAATTGTCCTGGTTTACCCATCAGGCACTGCGTGCAGATTGTCAGTTGTTATTAAATGTTTTGTAAGTGTTTTATGTGGTTTTATGTGTTTATGTGATTACTATGTGTTGTGGTGTAATTGTAGTTGTCATTCTGTTGTGTTGTGTAACCTTGGAACTGAAACCCTGAACAACTTTGTTGTTCGAGTAGATGACCCCCATGTATTGTAACACATTTCTGTAAGTTCTTGTTTCTGTGTGAGTTCAATAAAGGGGCTGCAAAGTTACCTTTGTCGTTGCTTCTACGTTCGCCACAATATTCTTACCTTAAAAGGGAAGGGGGTGTAGTATCCCACCTTTGACAATTAAAGCATTTACCAGTGTTGGAGCCCATCGGTAAGGGGCCGCTATATATATACGTGTGTGTGTGTGTGTGTGTATAGATATATTACACACACACACACACACACACACACACACACACATATATATATATATATATATATATATATATATATATACTACTTTCGGCTCCTCCCGTTAGGGGTCGCCACAGCGGATCATCCGTTTCCATTTCTTCTTGTCTTCTGCGTCTTCCTCTGTCACATCAGCCACCTGCATGTCCTCCCTCACCACGTCCATAAACCTCCTCTGTGGCCTTCCTCTTTTCCTCTTTCCTGGCAGCTTCCTATTCAGCATCGTTCTCCCAATATACCCAGCATCTCTCCTTCACACACATCCATCGCTTTTACAGTACTTGCTGTACCAGCGGCGTACTTGCTGTACCAGGGGCGTACTTGCTGTACTAGTAGCTCTGTTCACAACATCGTCCTCTCTAGCTTAGGTGCTCAAAAGATATCTTTGGGCTCAATGTCATCCCGTTTATTCTTTATGCTTCATATGTCATCACCTTTCCTTCCTAATGCTTTCCTCATTTTCAATATCATCTTGTACACATTTTCAATTCAAGCGTGGTACTGGATGCCATCTTTGCAATGAGTCCGCTCGTCACATTTCATCCCTGCTGGATATTCCACCGTCAACCAACTGTAAGTGCTATTATTGAAAAGTGCAAGCCTTTAAGGACAACAGCAACTCAAGTCGCCAACGCTCTGTTGACTCTGCAGGGATCCAAACTTCCCCTGGCATTAACATCGGCACAAAAACTGTGCGCCGGGAGCTTCGTGGAATATGGCTTTCTATGGATTTAGACTAAGATGTCATTACAGCTCCCGTAGGTGTAATGGTCAGTTATCCCAAAACTTTTATACATATAGTGTACATATTGTGTGTGTGTGGAGCTCGCACTGAGAGAGGAAGGGGCGGCAGTCATCGGATTCCCCAGAGAATCTTTCCGGACTGGAGAGCCTGACGGGTCTGACTTCTGAGGGAGGAGCAGGAGCCAGAGGCGGTTCTGGTGCCGGAGCTGACGATGAGGCCGGCGCAGGGGTTTCAGCTGACTGAGAGGGGTGAGTGGCTGAGCCCATGGCTTGAAGCTGTCCGATGACGTAGTTGACTTGAGCGGTAACTGTGCCGCACACCGCTTCACTGCGCTGGGAAGCTTCTGCCACAGCCAGACGCACCTGTTCAATCTTCTCCTCCTGTTGTCGGAGCCGACGCTCCTGCACTTCGAGGGTAGCGAGCACGGAGTCCTGCTCTGCTGTGTCCATCTTGGCCAGATTGTTCTATCAAGAACACAGAGACTGGCCGACACAAATGCAGGCAGGCAGACAGTAACCAGTTCTCAGGGTCTATAATTCGGTCCAAGGGTCAAAATCCAGAAAGGCAATCAGACAGGCAGCGGTACAAAATCGGCAGGCACAAGGCTTCAAGAACCAGGCGGACTAACAAACAGGCGACGGTACCAAAACAGGAGACTGAGACTCGGAAACCAGGAACGAAACAGTCAGACACGGGGATACTCTCTAACATGAAATGCTGGAATGCTGCTCTAGGAGACAAGACAATCTGGCACTGACACACAGGGGAGCACTGGTTAAATACACACAGGAGGGAAGGGATAGCGAGGCACAGGTGAAACACATAAGGGCCGGGACAGGTAATCACACGGGGAACAGGACGTGAACACAGAGACAAGACTATCAAAATATAACGGGAAACTGACACACGACAGACCCTGACAGGTCTTTGTTCCAACCAAGCAGTTACACACCTCATTCTATTAGTCAACCAATAATCTTTGCTAAGGACCTTGATTTGTAGACTCAGGTGTGTAACTGTAACGGGGGCAGTCCTATGGTGTTCTATGCTGCTGGTTACATAACTCATTGGTTGGAACAAAGACCTGCAACCACACCGGACCTTTCTGGACCATGTTGCCTATCCTTGATGCATACAAATTGACAGATAGCGAACAGGCTTCAAGAGAAAGTCGGAGGCTGTAGTGAAGTTGAATGCTCTTTAATGTTGTCGTCATCCCCATGAAAGAATACATTTGTAAAAGTGAAATGACACAGAAGATGAGACCAGTTACTGTATGCTATATAACTCATATTATACAGCCACAGACATAAAACAGGCTACAGTGTTCACATAGTCCATTAAAGTGACATGGAAATAGCTACACATAACTTGTAAATATCTTGCAAATAATGTACACTACCTTCACCAGCTTCAAAACAAACAACACTGGCATATTTGCTGCCGGAAATCACGATCAGGGAAAAGAGGCAAACAAAGGAGACTACTGTTTAGTGTAGAAGATTGAACTCTGAACTTGATGAACTTTAACATGTTTAAAAAAAACGTGCTTTAAGATTACTTATCTGTTTTACTCTAATCCTTTATGAAGCTGGTGAAACTTATATGATTGTTGACACTGTTGTTGATTGTATTCTTACCTTAAAAGGGAAGGGGGTGTAGTATCCCACCTTTGACAATTAAGGCATTTACCAGTGTTGGAGCCCATCGGTAAGGGGCCGCTATATACATATATATATATATGTGTGTGTGTGTGTGTGTGTGTGTATATGTATATAGTATATGTATACACACACACACACATATATATATATATACTACTACTTTCGGCTCCTCCCGTTAGGGGTCGCCACAGCGGATCATCCGTTTCCATTTCTTCTTGTCTTCTGTGTCTTCCTCTGTCACACCAGCCACCTGCATGTCCTCCCTCACCACGTCCATAAACCTCCTCTTTGGCCTTCCTCTTTTCCTCTTCCCTGGCAGCTTCCTATTCAGCATCCTTCTCCCAATATACCCAGCATCTCTCCTCCACACATGTCCAAGCCATCTCAATCTTGCCTCTCTTGCTTTGTCTCCAAACCGTCCAACTTGAGCTGTCCCTCTAATATAATCGTTCCTAATCCTGTCCTTCTTCGTCACGCCCAGTGAAAATCTTGGCATCTTCAACTCTGCCACCTCCAGCTCTGCCTCCTGCTGTCTTTTCGTCAGTGCCACTGTCTCCAAACCATATAACGTATCTGGTCTCGCAACCATCCTGTTAACCTTCCCTTTAATGCTTGCTGGTACCCTTATGTCGCAAATCACTCCTGACGCTCTTCTCCACCCACTCCACCCTGCCTGCCTGCACTCTCTTCTTCACCTCTCTCCTGTACTCCCCGTTACTTTGGACAGTTGACCCCAAGTATTTAAACTCATATGCCTTTGTCACCTCCACTCCTTGCATCCTGTCCATTCCACTGTCCTCCCTCTCATTCACGCATAGGTATTCCGTCTTCCTCCTACTGACTTTCATTCCTCTTCTCTCCAGTGCATACCTCCACCTCTCCCGGCTCTCCTCAACCTGCACCCTACTCTCGCTACAGATCACAATGTCATCCGCGAACATCATCGTCCATGGAGACTCCTGCCTGATCTCGTCCGTCAACCTGTCCATCACCATTGCAAACAAGAAAGGACTCAGAGCCGATCCTTGATGTAATCCCACCTCCACCTTGAACCCATCTGTCATTCCAACCTTGCACACTTCACCATTGTCACACTTTCCTCATACATATCCTGTCCCACTCCTACATACTTCTCTGCAACTCCCGACTTCCTCATACAATACCACACCTCCTCTCTTGGCACCCTGTCGTATGCTTTCTCTAAATCTACAAAGACACAATGCAACTCCTTCTGGCAGTCTCTATACTTCTCCATCAACATTGTCAAAGCAAACATCGCGTCTGTGGTGCTCTTTCGTGGCATGAAACCATACTGCTGCTCTCTAATCATCACCTCTCCTCCTCTCAACCTAGCTTCGATTACTCTTTCCCAAATCTTCATGCTGTGGCTGATCAACTTTATACCTCTGTAGTTGCTACAGTTCTGCACATCGCCCTGGTTCTTGAAAATCGGCACTGGTATGCTTCTTCTCCACCCCTCAGGCATCCTCTCACTTTTCAAGATTGACTTAAACAATCTAGTTAAAAACCCCACTGCCATCTCTCCTAAACATCTCCATGCCTCCACAGGTATGTCATCAGGACCAACTGCCTTGCCACTCTTCATCCTCTTCATAGCTGCCCTCACTTCCTCCTTGCTAATCCACTGAACTTGCTGATTCACTATCCCTACATCATCCAACCTTCTCTACACAACCTTCTATACATATACTATATGTATACTTGCCTCGAGGAAGAGCGTTGTTCCGTTGCTAGAGAGTTGTAGCCGTGTACACGTGGACGTCTGCAAGATAAGACAATGTTACATTAAAGACCAGTGGAGTCTGTCCGAGTGCCGAGTCTTCGTCCGTACCGCACGCATAACATTTATTTGTTTATCTATTTATTTATTCATTACTACTTTCGCTAACATCACCGTCCGCTTCGACCACACGTGTGGAACGGATGGCAGATTTGTTTTCCACTTGTTAGCGCCACGCCGTCACATTTCCCACTGCACATTGGGTGAAATACTGTGAATGTAAGGAAGCTATGGCGACAGCCATCAAATGTGGCGCAGGCTTTGTTGATAGGATGTATAAACGTGTCTTAAAGGGTTTACCACCTAACACGCTTCCTTTATGTGCTGTTTGCCAGTGTCATGTTAAGGCAGAAAAGAATAACAACATGTTTCCAAGCTGTTGACATTTGTTTGCTATACATTTCGAGTTATTAGCGACACAATTTACTACTTAGTCAAGTCAAAACAACAAGGGGAAACAAAGTCAACTTTGCATAGCCAAACTTGAATGTCCCCCACATTTCCAAAGGGACGGAGCCAGCAGAGGGCGGTGGGTTTGTCCGTCATCACAAATTCAGTTTCAACACGTTTTGGGGAATTAAATTGGGGTACTTAATTCCCTCCTTCTGCCCATTTCAAATATGCATTTCATGCTGGCACGTATCAGTGATGCCGACCGCAACGCTGCACCTTTAAAAGGACCCTTTTAAGTGTATGTCAAGTTCACCTACTGACCGTGAACAGGAGTTCAACACTCAAGTGTGCACATTGTTGTACTAGAACACTTCACTGAACAGCAAGCAGCGCGTCATCAGTGTGACAGAAAGACTTTCACAAGTCAAGTCGTCATTTTTACCCCCAAACTAAAGCAGACGCACCACAGGCTTGAATCTGCGTCACGACAACACGAACGCCCGAATCCACTTTGTTTTAATGCTCTGAAACAACGAACATTATTACCATCACTTTCTGCTCCTGAGCTGTGGACTGCTTTGGACCCCTGCACTAGCAAATAAGTGTACACACACACACACACACACACACACACACACACACACACACACACACACACACACACACACACACACACACACACTTAGACCTTTCACAAACAGGCATTTTCACTAGTTTCATCCCAAATTGTACCCGGTGCACACTTGTTTTAACGGTGCAGTCAAAATCTTGAACATGCATGCGGCTGGCTGGCTGACAGACTGGCTGGCTGGCTGACAGACTGGCTGGCTGACAGACTGGCTGGCTGAAAGGCTGGCTGGCTGGCTAGCTTCACCAGTGTGAATCGATGAATCTTACCATCCTCAGTGGCCAGAGACAGAAAGAGCAAAAATATTTCTTGCTACCAAAGGAGGGGGCAAAATTGCAAAATGTGGGACCTGGGACTGTCATCTTCAAGAACACAGTCTTCGCACAAGATCAACTGTCTGAATATAGAGCTCCTGATCACACCAGGTCGATGTCATGAGATTTATTAATCCCTGAAGGGCAGCGAGGTTCACTTCTGACAGGGGGCAAGGGATCTCGGACACCACCACCAACCACTCCATCCTCGGGATCGGCATCAGTGCAGTCATCCCGGAAAAGATACTCCATTGGCTGAAAGACAGTAAGGGTACAGTAAGTCAGACCAATGCCAACTGCTCAGATAGATACATCTAGGCAGGCACAAACCAAGACCAGCCCTCACCATGCTCTCCCATACTTTTTTTTTACTTTGTTTTTGTCTTCTTCTTCACTATTATTTCGATATTGTCACTCTAATGCGGGCCTGATGACACACAGGTGAACTTGCTCCGCTTAAACTGCATCACAGTCATCATCGTTTTGACAGACTGCCGAAGAGGAACATTTGGATTTTATCTTAGTTACTTTTGAAAGTGCACAATATCGTTTCACTTTGTTTGTTTGTTTGTTTGTTTGTTTATTTGTTTTTTCCTCTAAAGTCTACTACTACTACTTTCGGCTGCTCCCGTTGGGGGTCGGCACAGCGGATCATTCGTTTCCATTTCTTCCTGTCTTCTGCATCTTCCTCTATCACACCAGCCACCTGCATGTCCTCCCTCACCACATCCATAAACCTCCTCTTTGGCCTTCCTCTTCTCCTCTTCCCTGACAGCTCCATATTCAGCATCCTTCTCCACACATGCCCAAGCCATCTCAATCTTGCCTCTCTTGCTTTGTCTCCAAACCGTCCAACTTGAGCGGTCCCTCTAATATAATCGTGCCTAATCCTGTGCTTCTTCGTCACTCCCAGTGAAAACCTTAGCGTCTTCAACTCTGCCACCTCCAGCTCCGCCTCCTGCTGTCTTTTCGTCAGTGCCACTGTCTCCAAACCATACAACATAGCTGGTCTCACAACCATCTTGTAAACCTTCCCTTTAACTCTTGCTGGCACCCTTCTGTCGCAAATCACTCCTGACACTCTTCTCCGCCCTACCTGCACTCTCTTCGTCACGTCTCTCCTGCACTCCCCGTTACTTTGGACTGTTGACCCCAAGTATTTAAAGTCATATGCCTTCGTCACCTCCACTCCTGACCATTCCACTGTCTTCCCTCTCTTTCACACACAGGTATTCCGTCTTGCTCCTACTGACTTTCATTCCTCTTCTCTCCAGTGCATACCTCCACATCTCCAGGCTCTCCTCCACCTGCACCCTACTCTCGCTACAGATCACAATGTCATCCGCGAACATCATCGTCCATGGAGACTCCTGCCTGATCTCATCCGTCAACCTGTCCATCACCATTGCAAACAAGAAGGGGCTCAGAGCCGATCCTTGATGTAATCCCACCTCCACCTTGAACCCATCTGTCACCTCGCCACTCTCACACTTCCACGTGCATATCCTGCACCACTCCTACATACTTCTCGGCAACTCCCGGCTTCCTCATACAATACCACATCTCCTCTCTCGGCACCCTGGCTTATGCGTTCTCTAAATCTACAAAGACACAATGTAGCTCCTTCTGGCCTTCTCTATACTTCTCCATCAACACTCTCAAAGCAAACATCGCATCTGTGGTGCTCTTTCGTGGCATGAAACCATACTGCCGCTCGCTAATCGTCACCTCTCCTCCTCTTAACCTAGCTTCGATTACTCTTTCCCAAATCTTCATGCTGTGGCTGATCAACTTTATACCTCTGTAGTTGCTACAGTTCTGCACATCGCCCTGGTTCTTGAAAATCGGTACCGGTATGCTTCTTCTCCACTCCTCAGGCATCCTCTCCCTTTCCAAGATTGAGTTAAACAATCTAGTTAAAAACCCCACTGCCATCTCTCCTAAACATCTCCATGCCTCCACAGGTATGTCACCAGGACCAACTGCCTTGCCACTCTTCATCCTCTTCATAGCTGCCCTCACGTCCTCCTTGCTAATCCACTGCACTTCCTGATTCACTATCCCCACATCATCCAACCTGCTCTCTCTCTCTCATTTTCTTCATTCATCAGCCCCCCAATGTACTCCTTCCACCTTCTCAGCACACTCTCTTCGCTCGTCAGCACATTTCCATCTCTATCCTTCATCACCCTAAGCTGCTGCACATCCTTTGCAGCTCGGTCCGTCTGTCTAGCCAATCGGTACAAGTCCTTTTCTCCTTCCTTGGTGTCTAACCTGTCATACAACTCACCATACGCCTTTTGCCTTTGCCACCTCTCTTAGCTTTAAGTTGTGTCTCCTTGTACTCCTGTCTACTTTCTTCATCTCTCTGACTATCCCATTTCTTCTTTGCCAACCTCTTCTTCTGTATACTTTGCTGTACTTCCTCACTCCACCACCAAGTCTCCTTGTCTTCCTTCCTCTGTCCTGCCGACAC
This sequence comes from Lampris incognitus, assembly GCF_029633865.1. Classification (NCBI taxonomy): domain Eukaryota; kingdom Metazoa; phylum Chordata; class Actinopteri; order Lampriformes; family Lampridae; genus Lampris; species Lampris incognitus. The sequence continues at coordinate 654,449 of NW_026611576.1, read as the reverse complement.
ACCAAGTACCTTCCTAGCTGTCTCCCTCACTATTTCTGCAGTGGTTGCCCAGCCGTCCGGCAACTCTCCACTATCCACCCAGTGCCTGTCTTAACCCCTGCCTGAACTCCACACAACAGTTTTCCTTCTTCAACTTCCACCATTTGATCTTCGGCTCTGCCTTCACTCGCTTCCTCTTCTTGCTCCTCTAAAGTCAAGTTTTATTTTTATTTCAGTGAACTGAAACGTTTTTTTTTGTTTTTTTTCTTCTCTTTTCACACCTGGTTTTAGTTCAGTTTTAGTGAACTACAATAACCTTGAGCTGGATCATGATCTGCTATTATAGACCATACTATACTGGTCTACCTGGGACTGCATCGTAGGTGAGGTCTGTTTGGGTCCTGCTCAGGTCCCACAGTGTCTATAGAGAGAAGAAGATGACAGTTAAGATACAAATGGGGCACTTCCATCAGCCTCCACTGATTCCCAGGGCAAATTAGCATGCTTTTTAACAAAAGCTATCGCCGCATGCTACCCCAAAAATGAAAACGCGCACGCAGAGCAACAGCCTACTTAGCAAGTTGGCTAACGTTGATTAGGTAAAAGCTAACTTACACAGCGACGCTCAGCTTTACTTGTAACTTAACACAACAAAACAACAAAACGTCTAGTGCAGCAGCACGTCTAGTACTGTTACCTCTCCAGCGTCGCGGCTCCGAACCGTAGTTGGAAGCCTCTGGTGGGTGTCTCGCTAGTCTATTTAGCTTAGCCTGGCTCGTAGCTGGTAACAACTTCATAAAGAGTCCGGACCAACTCTGCGGTGGAGAACGGGCCGGCCACTGCCCTGCACTGCAGTCCCATTTAACACACGGCAGCCTCCCTCCCCCCCTCCCCGTGATGCATACAAATCATCACTGGTAACGGAGGCTACCTTCCTATCTGTCGGCAAACTAGAGTCTCCGCGGCTGCGGCTACAAACAGAAAATACACAGACACACACACACACACACACACGGCTGCGTCTACATCACCCCCCCACACACACACACAATACCCATTAAGCCCTCTCCTTAAAGGGGCAAGGCACAGCTTGCATCAAAACGTATATGATTAATACTCACACTTTATTAATCTTGTAGGATGTGCCAGTGCTGCCGTGTCCAGGCTGTCCGCGCGCGTTGTTTGTGGCGCTTGCTTGACAGTACAACTTCCGGGTCAGCAAAAACGACTGTAACAAGGGTGTACCGGGGGTCGCTGCTCAACACACACAGTCCGCACAACAGTCGCAAATAAATGACTGACATCATTTTTTATTTTTGTTTTGTTTTTGTTTGTTTTTTTTGGGGGGGGGCAGGGGCTTCATATGTAATGGCTCCTCCCAGTGTAACGGGGCCAAATGGGTTGACATAAAATTAACATGATGATATTTTGACGTGGTCAAATAATGGACTTCTCAGCAAACCTTTCAGAGTTAACAAGCAAGCTTTTAATGACCGCAAGCCAAGCTAGTCATAACAGTCACAAATTCGTTTTGGTCTCAGCTTGATCCTTTTCTTGGCCACAGAAGCGACCTTATCTATTTGCCTACTCTTTACCCTCATGGTGGGAAATAGCATGTTGTCTAATCAACTTCTCTCGTAACGTCCCCATCACCTTGCACCGCATCCCCGCTATCTGTAACAGATATGCCCGTTTTTAACGTGTTCAATAGCCCACAACATAACCAAAACATCGACATTTCAGTTGCATCGTGGGTAACATGCAAATGAACTTGGAGCAGGAACACTCTAGTTGAATTCGCCACACTGCCTCCTTCCTTGAAAGACCAACGTCCCGTTGGCCTAACCCGAATCCCATGTGGATGGGTCCATCCACCATGAGGGTTTCTTCCGCCGAGCAGCTCTCCCATCCCGGGCTGCTCCTTGCCGCGGGCTGCTGATGGATGACGGGGGCGGCTCTGCATCCGCTGGGTCTGAGCCCCCACCGTCGACTTCGACGTCACCGCTGTTTCCATTCCTGGCCAGCTCTGTAAACCCAGTGTCCCCGCCCCCTCCCTGGCCCAAAACAAGGTGCTCTAATGGTAGCTCCTTGCTGACATCCAGGGAGGTTGGCTTGATCCAGCAGTGTCCTTACCCCCTCCCTGGACCCCGGTAGCCTGGTCTGTACTAAGTAAGGTGCGAGGCGATCTTGGTGAAGGATGACTATCCGAGGGCGGCTGTGGAGCTTCACTCTATAGATGACCTCTGAGATCCTCTTCAGGATGAGGCAGGGCCCCTCCCAGTTGCTGTTCAGCTTTGGGGACCGTCCCTTCGTTCGCCGTGGGTTATACACCCATACGTTGTCCCCCTGCTGGTACTCTTTGCAGTGGCAACGTACATCATAGGCTCTCTTCTGCCTTTCCCCTGCAGAAGCCATATTTTCTGGAGCCAGCTGATGAGGAGCCTCCATCCGGTCCTGTAGTGCGTCTACATAGTCCTGGCCCGGCGGCACTCGTACTGGTGGGTTTGGCGGCTTGCCAAAGACCAGATCCACAGGCGTCTGTAGCTCCCGAGCAAACATCAGTGCAGCTGGTTGTAGTGATATAACGCCATGTATATCCACTGGAACTACAATAGGTGCTATGTACTACCCGGACTGTTATTATGGTTACACCACTACCACGTATGGTTATTACGTCTGCCTACTGAGCCACGATTAAACCTGAGTTCTATAACCCGGTGTGGTCATTGATCCTCGACCAATACTACTCCAAGTATTACTTCACCCGCCAGTGAAAAAGGGGTTACATAAGTTTCACTGTTTGCATCCACACAGTAAAAAGTGATCATATGCTGCCATTCAATTAAAGCGTGTTTTTTATTTGATTGGACCCGATATAATTGTATTTATGATATTTTGGGTCTATATATGTATTAAACTCACTTTAATTCAATGGAAATCAGGGCCTCATTGGTTCAATGTATTTGACTGACTTAAAACCAAAGACTATTTTTCCATCCAGTATGTCACGTGACTACTGACGTAGCCAAACTTTGGTTCTCAAAATCTCTTGATTTTATGCCATTTTTCTTTTCACTGCTTGGAGCCCTGAGGAGAAGTCAAGTTCACGGCCAACTTGTGCCAAGTGCCAATTTCTCGGTAAGAAGTGAGCCGAAGCGCGAAAAACCCCAGTAAACATTGAATATCGACATGTTTTTGTAACATTTTGGCACACTCGGGTGTGATTTTTAAGTGACTGATTAAAGCTAATTATAACGTTATCGCACGGCAGTTTATACGTTCATAGCTAGCTAGCCTGGCTAGGAAACGACTAGCTAGCATAAGCTAGCTAACGTTAGTTAGCGAATATTTTTTTTTTAAAAGTTAGCGAATATTGCCACGTTATCACACCGACAACCAACCGAGCGATTGGCTACGCTGACGTTAGAAGACAGACCTGCTGCTAGCTGCTATAAACGGGGCCTGCTAATTCTAGCTAGCCACACAGTCTCGCTTGCTTAATTCCGGTTTAACGTTAGCCGCTCACCTGCTTGCATAACGATATCGGAGATGTCTATATACATATAACGTTACATCCAGATGTCATTTTAATGTGTGCGAATTTTCACTAGCTCACGTTAGCTTATGCTAGCTTGTCAGTCCCACGCCAAGGCAAATGCTATCTAACTAGTTGGCTTGTTGAATTTTCTACTTGGAATCATTTAATATCGTCAGTTTCGATGCATGTGAGCCTAATGTTTATTGAACGATTATGCTCGTCACTATTAAGCACCCGTAGCTAAGCAGCACAAGAGATTCACTTCTTGTACTAGCTACCGTTAGCTAGCACTAGCAACATGTGTAGGTAGGCCTCGTGCAGCACATTGTGAACGGCTCTTAGCTACAAACCGAGGCTTATGCTGCATGAATGCCCGGTGCGACACATGTGAACGGTGTTTGCTAAATCGCGGGCTGAAAGGGGTTGTTACTTCCAATGGGAAACGCTGGTAAGCCCCTTGTTATGTCTGCACACATCGACAGTGCTGCATTTGATTTGGTGCTGTTCTATTGTGCTGGGATCGCTTGGTGATGCCTGCGGGCTCTGGGTTGTTTGATCGGGTCTGCCTGTGATGCTGTGTCAGTCTAAATAAAGAATGCAACGTAGAGGTTGTGTCGAGCGACAGCGCTGTGTCCTGACGTGATTTCTCAATACAATATTGGCGACGAGGATGGCTGATATCTCTCTCCCACCACCTGCCCCCTTCCTGGCGTTACCTGGCGAGCCTCCGGTACCATGGACTCGCTGGCTACATAGTTTTGAAAATTACATCATCGCCTCAGGGCTCGACGACGTGAGCCAGGCTAGGAAGACGGCTCTGTTGCTACACTGCTTGGGAGCAGAGGGTCATCGTGTGCTCGGGACTCTGGGGAACGTCACAAACTTTGACGAAGCTGTGGGACTTATGAGCACCCATTTCGCTGCTCCACAGAGTGCCCTCCTTCGGCGATTTATATTCCGTCAGCGACACCAACTGCCTGGTGAGTCTGTGCGGCAGTACGTAGCTAATTTGCGAGGGCTAGCTAGCTCATGCAAGTTTGGCGCGCTTCAGGACGAGATGGTTCGCGACCAGCTAATCGAACACACCAACAACGCAAAGGTGCGTGAGACTCTCCTGCTGGAAAAAGACGATCTGCTGCTGTCCAGAGCAATTACCATCGCACTACAGGTTGAGGGAGCAGCTGAGTGTGCTGCTATGCTAAATACACAGCAAGTGGCCACCTCCAGTCAAGCTGCCAACGACTCCTCCCTCTACTCACGGCTGCCCCTCGGGACGCAACCCAGCCAGAGCGAGGCCGTCGTCGACGTAGAAGTCGCGTTCCACTAAGTGCTTGGCATCCATTCCGTGTTCCCTGGAGCTGTGTTCTGCTGCTCGGTGAAGTCCATAGATGGCGACAGCTGGGGATGGTGAGTTGCCGAATACGTGGACTTTCATGCGATACTCGGCAATCTCTCGGTTGGGGTCGTTGTTGTTGAACCACAGGAAACACAAGAAATCTCTGTTGTCTTCTCGAACGACGAAGCTGTGAAACATCTGCTCGATGTCCGCTATGACAGCCACTGTTTCTCTTCGGGAGCGCAGCAAGACTCCCAGCAAGCTGTTGTTCAGATCCGGGCCGGTAAGTAGCACGCACATCGTTCAGGGAGATGCCGTGATGTTGAGCGCTGGAATCGAAGACAACCCTGATCTTGTCTGGCTTTTGAGGGTGGTAGACGCCGAAGATAAGTAAGTACCAGCACTCACTTCCCTCCGGTAGTGGTGGGGCCAACTCAGCCTGGTCGCGATCAAAGATGTTTTGCATGAAGGTGTGACGAAGTCGGCTTTCATCTTAGGCTTTCTTTCCAGGGTGCGGCGGGGAGAGGTAAGTCTGCTGAGAGCTTGGTCTCGATTGTTCGGGAGCCGTCGACGAGGGGATCGGAATGGGAGAGGCGCCACCCAGCTGTTGGTGTCGTCCATCACCATCTCTCTGTCCATGAACTCCAGGAACAGACGATCTTCGATGGAAAGCCCCACTTTGTCGTCATCAGGGACTGGGGTGTCATGTTTGATGCTGTAAGGAGGAACCTTTCCTTGACCTGGAGACGGTTGGGGCACAGAGTGAGGAGAGATGGCCTTCCGTTTTCTAGCACGCTGGTGCGATAGGAAGTCACAGCTGCTGGCTTGTGGGCTGAACCCAGGCACACGTCCCCTATAACCACCCAACCCAGGTCTAGACGTTGGGCATAGGGGGCGCTGGGAGGACCATTGCGTTGCTCCCTGACTTTGTGGACCTGAAGGATGTGGTGTCCCAGAAGTATCAGGATCTGGGCATCAGGGTCCAGGCGAGGGATTCTGCGAGCGATGGACTTCAGGTGGCTGTGGTGCTGTGCAGCTTCTGGGGTCGGGATTTCTGACCGATCGTCAGGCATATGGTTGCACTCAATGAGTGTTGGAAGCAGCACACTTGTTTTTTCCATCCAACGACTCCGCCAAGAACCCTGTGGCTCTTCCTCCAGATGTATCGGTGACTCCTGCACATGTACGCAGGGTGTACGGTGAGTCTGAACCTCTGATTTGGATGAGGTGGAAGAAATCAGACCTCGCCAGAGATCTGTTGCTCTGGTCGTCCAGGACGATGTAGACGTTACTAGCTCTGTCTGGGTGTGCTGTGCATTTAGAGGTGACTGCTGGTGGAGGCGCCTCCTCTTCACTCTCCCCGCCATGCTCTGAGGTGGGGTCCTTGTCTTTTTTGTCCCGTGGAGGAGGTCCAGGGTGGAGCGCCGCTATATGGTCATCGCTCTCACATTCGCTGCACTTCAAAGTTGCCTTACAGTTCTTCGCCAAGTGAGTTGTGGAGGAGCAACACCTGTAGCAGGCACCATTCTCTTTCAGAAAGGCTTTGCGCTCCTCAAGAGACTTGCTTCAAAAACCCCGACATTTCTTTAGAGGATGGCGCTTCTGATGGATGGGACATTTTTTCCCTTTGTCGCCAGGCATGCTGCTCGAACTGCGTGACTGAGAAGCTGAGCGGTTTGTTGAGACCTCTGTCTTGTGGGTGGAGACATTCGTTTTGGCGTGTCTTGATTCCTTTTCTGATCGCTCATGTTTTGAGAACCCTGTGGAGGACTTGTTGGACGTTTTCGAGGGAGCTGAAGGGAGAGTAAAGCTGGGGTCGTTTCTTCTGTGTGCCTCGCTGCAGAGGAAGTCTGCGAAGAAGGTGAATGGGGGGGGGGCATGGTGCTGCTCTTTGTACTGGGAACCCTTAGTTATCCACCTCTCTTGTAGACTGTGTGGCAGCTTCTCAACGATCGGGTTGACACCCCTGGCGGTGTCCAGGTACGAGAGCCCCGGCAGGTAGCCCTCACACTTAGCAGAGTCTAACTCCATCAGCAGGTCTCCCAGTTCCCTCAACTTTACGGGGTCTTTCTGAGAGATTTTTGGAAAGTTCTCTATCCTCTCGAAGAGCGCTCTCTCGATCACTTCAGGGGAGCACTCTTCTAGGCGTTCCCAGACATGTTGTAGGCCCACTACAGGGTCGGCGACGTGCACATAGCGAATCCTTGTAACGTGCTCTGAGAACTCTTTTCCTAACGACTTTGTCAAGAGGTCGAGCTCCTTGCTGGCAGTTAAGTTCAGTCCTTCAATGGCGTTGAAGAAAGAGGACTTCCATGCCCAATAATTTTCTGGGCGCTCGTTGAACTGGATGAGACCGGAATTCACAAGCTCTCGGCGCACCAAGTACCTCGCAATGGCATTCGTACCAGTCGTGTCATGACGATGTGGCTGCGGTGAGGCTCTGAGAGGAGAGTGGTGCAGCTGAGCAGGAGGAGGCTGAGAAGGGGAGAGCTGAGCAGGATGTTGGTGATGTATGTGGAGTACAAAATGATCTCCATATGCACTCCGTATGTACTCTGTAGTTTTCCACTTGTCTGTGTGTATGAAACTTCTCACTCACTGCAGACACACATAACCATTGTTCTCATGCGTACCTTCCATGGGGCCACATAGCAACTGTTACTATGCTTGCCTCCCCGTTGCCGCATCCCAGGAACGGCCAGGTACAGCAAAAGACAAGTGCAACAGGCGTACAGACACTCACGAGGCACAGAACGTGATTAACGTAGATGTTTCCTTCATACCTTTGTAAGATTACACCTTAGTTGACGCAGGAAACATAGTGTATGACGCGACGGACTGTTGTATAAAAAACCACTATCTCCAGCTCAGAGGCAGAGCATATCCTCACAGACGAACCTCTGTGTGGCCTTATGTCTCTCCATCTGCAGATGCATTAAAGATTCTCTGTTTGCTTCAATATTTGTCCGATGATTATTCTCCCCAGAGGTTGCTGGGGCAAGAGCCCATTAAAAGGATAAAGGAAAATCCACAACAATTTGGTGTCAGAAGCGGGATCTCACGTCGCCCCGCCAGACGGACAACCGGCTGACTGATCATCTCGGGACAAGAACATAGTCACCGATCTCCCAATAACCTCACCAGGTTTGAGAAGAAGAAAGGGAGAGGCGGGTGGTCCGTTTGGTCGGTGTCGCTGAGATCCCTCAGCAAAACCCTGGGAGATTCATCGCACGGGTAAGCAGAATTCTTTAAAGGATAAAATGATCATTTAAAACGCGTACTGTTGAAACCAGATGAGGTCGTGCACTGACAATTAAGCGGCTGTTCACCCTCGGTCTCGCACTAATAGAAGTGGTCATTTGGTAGGATCAAGTGAATTTTGAGGGGAAAAAAAGAAAATAAAAGGGAAACAAGGGCAGTAAACCGCCCCCGATAGATATGGAGGGTCCGATCTATCAGATAATGAGTGATAAGGAAATATGGTGAAGACTCGGTAAAATATATTTTAGACTGGATGCAGGATCATGGGTTTCCTGTTGAAGGAACTTTGAGCAAGAATAAACTAATGAAAGTCCGACAGTCCATGGAAAAGGGAAAAGCGAAGGTCTTAGAAAGGAAAAAGATTCCTACAACATGGTTAGAGTATATGGCAGAGCAAGAAAGAATTTTGGGAATTTGGGAGAAAGAGTGTGAAAGTAGGGAAAGAAAAAGGCTACAGAGGACTATGACGCGCAGCGACGACTCGGACAAAGACAGAGATACGACAGCTCACGTATCAACCAAAGACCCGTTCTCACACACCTCTCCTATTCCATCTCTGACATCCACCCCTCCGCCATACTCACATGGCAGCCAGCCTCTCTCTCTCCTTTTGTCTTCCTTATATCCGCAGCTCATAGCGATGTCTCTGGGACACCCCTCTGACGACTCCGGGTGCGTCCAACAACCTGTCCAACAACGCGGCGCCATGAGACCGATCCTGGGACCACCACCGACACCCCGTCTGACACCACCACCACCACCAACACCCCAACCACCACCAATTCTCTCTCCCCCGTCTACGGCGAGGGGCCAATGGGAAACTCACCTCTGCAAACATTTCCTGGCCGGCCTGCAGGACGGAGTTAGGAAAGCCATAGAAACACACTGCGTAGGATACGGAAAGAGACGACTGGAAGACTTGCTGAGACATGCTGATCATGCCCACGATCAAATGCAGAGAAAGGAAGAAGAACAGAAGGCAAGGCAGGCTCAGGACAAACATCGCACCTCTCTCTCTCTCCTCCATGGCGCTGCAGCGGCTTCCTTCACCCTACTAACCTGTGCAACAGGACAGACCCGGGGACCGTTCACGATGTCAGAACCCGTGACAACACGCCCAGCCCAGCGGCCCCCAAGCAGCAACGGACCTCACAACCAGTGGGCCCCACGGGGAGGCTCATACCGGGGTTCGGACTGACAGGCGACATGGGAGGAGGAGGGGGGGGTCCTGGACACATTTGCTGCCACATCAGGTCGTATGAATGCACAGACACAACCAAATACACTGATTTGCAATGAAGACTCTGCTTTGCTGTTAGCTTCCCCAGTTGGACAGTATGTATCTCATGAGCTAGCTTTCCGAAAACTGCCAATGATAACCTTGCATCTTGCAAATGCTGGGCTGCCTTTCTTGTTAGACACTGGAGCCACACGAACGGTGGTGAGAACCGCCTATCGGCCAGCCACGGTTAACACGGAGCGGCCAAACGGTCGTCTCCACTGTTGCGAGTGGTACGTGTGTCACGGAGCCATTATCCGTTCCTGTGCGCTTGTTTGCCTGGATGACAGCTCATCAACAAAATTGCCTGTTTTAATTTCTGATAACTGCCCATTTAATTTGTTGGATAGAGATGGCATGATCCAACTGGGCATCTCTGTTGTTTCCACCTCATCAGGGCTGTACATCACTTCGTTACCAGCAGCGAATATTTTTTTGCATACACATAACCCCGCCCTCCCTCTACGGGTCTACATGTGGGCTCCTACCGCCTCCCAATACACACAGTGGCTCTGCTCCCTTGCTCACACACCACAACAGGGGACGCATCGACCTACATGACAGCGGACAACCTACACTGCACCGCTCATGTCACGTGTACATTAGACAACGACCAAACTGCGTTGTTTTCGGTTAATGACTCGGTCCCGCACGTCTCCTTGGTAAAACGACGGGGTTCCCAGTGGACAGATACGGGTCCACTCGCGCGACAAGCTTCTCTGGCGTCAGATTGGCTTCCCGCCGACTCTTCACGCGACTGGTCCCCCTCACATTCGTGGCGTCACCGCAACGGTGGCGCCACGAATGTTGGCTCTTTCCGCCCCCTCACCGTCAGTGACTGAGGCCCATACACACACACACACACACACACACACACACACACACACACACTGCACTTGCTCCGCAGCTTCACAACATCCCCTCCCATCTTTGGGCTGACGGGAAATAGGATGTAGGTCTCATACATAATTGTGAGCCCGTCATCATTACCCCGAAATCCGACTTCCGTCCCCACCAACCTCAGTACCCTTTGAAACCGGAAGCGGTTAATGGCATCTGCCCTGTATTCAATGCCTTGCGTGTCAAGGGCATAATTGTCCCTTGCCCCACCTCCCCGGTTTCCATTCCCATCTTCCCCGTGAAGAAGATACGCCCACCTGGACAGCCCACTGAATGGAGGTTCGTTCAAGACCTTCAGGCAGTAAATGCAGCTGTCAGGGCTCGCACGCCCTGCGTCCCCAATGCCTACACCCTTATGTCTCAGGTTCCCCCTTCTGCACGGCGGTTTACCGTTGTGGACCATGCCAACGCTTTCTTCAGCGTCCCTGTTCTGGTTTGCGTTCCTATTTGACGGTCACATGGACAAGGCTGTGTCAGGGCTATTGTGAAAGCCCCACGATCTACAACGCGGCGCTTCGAGACAGCCTTAGCACACTTACGCTGACGCGCGGCTCAACCCTATGGCAGTACGTCGACGACCTCCTGCTTTGTGCCCCCACCACAACGCAGTGCAGCCGTGACTCGGTCTCTCTCTTACGCCATCTGGCCCAAGAAGGTCACCAAGCTAGTCTCTCCAAACTCCAATTTTGTCAACAACACGTCACTTTCCTCGGACACACGGTCCTATAACTCTAACCCTAACCCGTCTCTGGAAAAAACACAGTGTCCCTTTTTTTCTTTTTTTTTTCTTTTTTTCCTCCCCCTTTCTGTTTTTTTCCGTCTGTGGGGAGGGCGCGCGTTTGCCGGATGTCGCGTCACGTTTCCCGTGACAACGGCGTGGGGGGCCGCCTTTTCCGGAGAGCGTGCCATCTACCGGAGGTGGTGTCATATTTCCCAGTTTATATTTAGAGGCGGAGCTCCATTTTCTCTTTTCGACGGAGTCCGGCAGAACTACGTCGCCCGCTGTTCGGTGAGTTGGACTAATGTTGGCTATTTTTTCGATTGTTAATTTGATTTTTACGAGCCTTAGAAGGCCACCGAGATGCCGCCCGGTCGTTTTATTGTGGGAGGGAAATGTATGGTGAAAAAGGCGTTCTGTTAGTGGGATGTGTGAATAAACTATGTGTGGTGTCCCGTGGTTTGCGTGTATAACTATGCGTGAGTGTTTTTAGCCTATGTGTGGTGCGGTATGTAAATGACCAGGAGGTGTTGAAAAAATGTGCGTGCACCTGGCAAGAAAGTCCAGTCCGTGATCCAAGAGGGGTTGTCCGAGAAAGTCCAGGTCCGAGATCCGGGAAGTCGAGTCGGAAGGGAGGGGTCCAGATAGAGGGACAAGGGGGGAGATCGCAGGAGAGGTCCGGGGAGAAAACGTGAAGGTCGCTGGGGACGAGGGAGACGCGGGGAGCCGTGGAAATCGCGGAGGGAGAGTCTTGGGAGGAAACAGAGACACGAAGATAAGACACTGGGGAATAAACAGAATGCAAGGAACGCTGGAGGGCTTGTCAGAACTTTACCGCAGGGTTCAGTACGTCGAAGCACAGAGAGACGTTCTGGGAGGCTTCTTGTAGAAGGCTGCCTGATTGCCACAGGTGCGCCTGATGGATGATGGCAAACACCTGGTGCAGTGCAGCGCTCGTCTCCTCAGAGCGCGAGCCGAGCGCTCGAATGTTTCCGGCACGTCCGAGCTGGGGGAGTGGCTTGAACGTGCCGGGGAGGCAGCTCGGGGCGGTGTCACCACAACAGGACCCCCCCTCCTACGGGAGACACCGGTCGACCGTCCGATGGCGTTGGGGTGGGCCCGATAGAACTCCTCCAGGAGTGCGGGGTCGGCCAGGTAGGACCGGGGAACCCAGCTGCGGTCCTCGGGCCCATAGCCAACCCAGTCCACCAGGTATTGGTACCCACGCCCCCAGCTGCGTACGGCGAGCAGCTGGTCGACATCCCAGACCATGTCACCACCGTCGAGGACCCTGGGGGGTGGAGGAGCTTGGACAGGGGGAGACAGGGGGCTGGTGGCTACCGGTTTGAGGCGCGAGACATGGAGACGGGAGGGATCTTGAGTGAGGTAGGGAGATGGAGACGCACCGCCGAAGGGTTGACGATGCGGTCGATGGTTTAGGGACCGACGTAGCGGGGAGCCAGCTTCCGGTTGAGGGTAGGGAAGGGCAGGTCCCGGGCCAGGAGCCATACCTTCTGACCAGGTCGATAAGCTGGAGCCGGCACTCTCCGCCGGTTGGCGCTGCGCCGGGCCCGCTCTGTAGCTCGCAACATAGCGGCCCGGGCGGTCTTCCAAACGCGCCGACATCGGCGGAGATGGGCCCTCGTGGACGGGACCGCCACCTCCAACTCCTGATGGGGGAACAGAGGAGGTTGATAGCCAAGAGAACACTCGAAGGGGGACAAACCGGTAGCCGAACTCTCCATGGAGTTGAGCGAGTACTCCACCCAGGGCAGGTACTTGCTCCAGGAGGCGGGGTTGATGGTGGTAACACAACGCAAAGCCGCCTCCAGGGCTTGATTGGCCCGCTCTTCCTGCCCATTGGTCTGGGGGTGATACCCGGAGGAGAGGCTGACCGTGGCCCCAATCCCCTTACAGAAGGCCTGCCATGACCGACCCAACTGCATGGGCTCCTCCTCCGGCCTGGATCCAGAAGCCACCCAGGGTTGCGAGGGGGAGTGTGAGGGTGGAGAGAGCCCACGGGACGCTGACCCAGGGAAGGCACCGGTAGAACGGACGGGGGTTGGTCTATGGGAGGGGCCAGCGCGAGGGAAGCGTTCCTGGCGCCGCTCCTGCAGCCGTTCGTCCATCTGGAGGGCGAGGGTGACGAGCTCGTTGAAGAAGGCAGGGCGGTCCCGAACGATGAGATCTTTGATGGGGTCGCTCAGCCCCCTCCTGTACGCGCACTTGAGCGCAGTGTCATCCCACCCACTGTCTGCCGCGAGTATCCTTACCTCCAAGGAATAATCTGCCACCGACCTGGCTCCCTGTTGGATGGAATGGAGGCGACCGGCAGCGTCCTGCCCGTCAGCTGGGTGGTCGAACACCAGATTGAACTCGCGGCGGAAGGCACAATAGTCCGAGGCGAGCTGCTCGGTATGGCCTACCGCCGCTATGGCCCAGCTGAGGGCTTTGCCGGTGAGGAGGGACATGACAAGGGCTACCTTGGTCTCTCCTGTCCTATACCTGGCTGGCTGGTGTTTGAACAGGAGCTCACACTGACCAAGGAAACCCCTGCACAGCTCGAACTCCCCACCGAAGGCCTTCGGGCAGGGGAGGTTAGGCTCGCACCAGGGGTCCAGTGGGGGTTGACTCGGAGGAGGGGGAACGTCGGGACCAGGAACGGGGAAACAGATGGCCGAGCTGGGGGCAGAGACCGAGGCCAGGGCAGGGTGGTCACTCATCCTGGAGACCGCTGTGGAGAGTGCAGGGATCTGCGCGGTGAGGGCATCTAACGCGCTCGTCGCGGCCTGGGAGCCGGACTGAAGATCGCTGACCTCTCCGGTGACACGGGTGAAGGCAGTAGTAAGCTCTGAGCGGAGAGAGGCAAGTTGGCAACTGTGACTTCATACTACTGCCTCTAGGGGGACGGGGCTCTGGGGCGTCACAGGGACCGTCCGCTCCTTGGGTTTGCCTGGGTCCATAATGGCTCCGACGTTCTGTTGTGCTCGCGCACCAGAACCTGACCCGTGTGGCGAAACCCAAGACAGACAGACACGAGATGACTTCTAAATCTACAAAAGGGGGTTTTATTGTGGGAGGGAAATGTATGGTGAAAAAGGCGTTCTGTGTGGCAGCCTTCTACAAGAAGCCTCCCAGAACGTCTCTCTGTGCTTCGACGTACTGAACCCTGCGGTAAAGTTCTGACAAGCCCTCCAGCGTTCCTTGCATTCTGTTTATTCCCCAGTGTCTTATCTTCGTGTCTCTGTTTCCTCCCAAGACTCTCCCTCCGCGATTTCCACGGCTCCCCGCGTCTCCCTCGTCCCCAGCGACCTTCACGTTTTCTCCCCGGACCTCTCCTGCGATCTCCCCCCTTGTCCCTCTATCTGGACCCCTCCCTTCCGACTCGACTTCCCGGATCTCGGACCTGGACTTTCTCGGACAACCCCTCTTGGATCACGGACTGGACTTTCTTGCCAGGTGCACACACATTTTTTCAACACCTCCTGGTCATTTACATACCGCACCAGATGACTTCTAAATCTACAAAGGGGGGTTTTATTGTGGGAGGGAAATGTATGGTGAAAAAGGCGTTCTGTTAGTGGGATGTGTGAATAAACTATGTGTGGTGTCCCGTGGTTTGCGTGTATAACTATGCGTGAGTGTTTTTAGCCTATGTGTGGTGCGGTATGTAAATGACCAGGAGGTGTTGAAAAAATGTGCGTGCACCTGGCAAGAAAGTCCAGTCCGTGATCCAAGAGGGGTTGTCCGAGAAAGTCCAGGTCCGAGATCCGGGAAGTCGAGTCCGAAGGGAGGGGTCCAGATAGAGGGACAAGGGGGGAGATCGCAGGAGAGGTCCGGGGAGAAAACGTGAAGGTCGCTGGGGACGAGGGAGATGCGGAAATCGCGGTGGGAGAGTCTTGGGAGGAAACAGAGACACGAAGATAAGACACTGGGGAATAAACAGAATGCAAGGAACGCTGGAGGGCTTGTCAGAACTTTACCGCAGGGTTCAGTACGTCGAAGCACAGAGAGACGTTCTGGGAGGCTTCTTGTAGAAGGCTGCCTGATTGCCACAGGTGTGCCTGATGGATGATGGCAAACACCTGGTGCAGTGCAGCGCTCGGGATGTTTCCGGCACGTCCGAGCTGGGGGAGTGGCTTGAACGTGCCGGGGAGGCAGCTCGGGGCGGTGTAACCACAACAGGACCCCCCCTCCTACGGGAGACACCGGGCGACCGTCCAATGGCGTTGGGGTGGGCCCGATAGAACTCCTCCAGGAGTGCGGGGTCGGCCAGGTAGGACCGGGGAACCCAGCTGCGGTCCTCGGGCCCATAGCCAACCCAGTCCACCAGGTATTGGTACCCACGCCCCCGGCGGCGTACGGCGAGCAGCTGGTCGACATCCCAGACCATGTCACCACCGTCGAGGATCCTGGGGGGTGGAGGAGCTTGGACAGGGGGAGACAGGGGGCTGGTGGCTACCGGTTTGAGGCGCGAGACATGGAAGACGGGATGGATCTTGAGTGAGGTAGGGAGATGGAGACGCACCGCCGAAGGGTTGACGATGCGGTCGATGGTGTAGGGACCGACGTAGCAGGGAGCCAGCTTCCGGTTGATGGTAGGGAAGGGCAGGTCCCGGGCCAGGAGCCATACCTTCTGGCCAGGTCGATAAGCTGGAGCCGGCACTCTCCGCCGGTTGGCGCTGCGCCGGGCCCGCTCTGTAGCTCGCAACAGAGCGGCCCGGGCGGTCTTCCAAACGAGATGGGCCCTCGTGGACGGGACCGCCACCTCCAACTCCTGATGGGGGAACAGAGGAGGTTGATAGCCAAGAGAACACTCGAAGGGGGACAAACCGGTAGCCGAACTCTCCATGGAGTTGAACGAGTACTCCACCCAGGGCAGGTACTTGCTCCAGGAGGCGGGGTTGCTGGTGGTAACGCAACGCAAAGCCGCCTCCAGGGCTTGATTGGCCCGCTCTGCCTGCCCATTGGTCTGGGGGTGATACCCGGAGGAGAGGCTGACCGTGGCCCCAATCCCCTTACAGAAGGCCTGCCATACCTTCGAAGTGAACTGGGGACCACGGTCAGAGACAATGTCCAGGGGAATCCCATGGGGTCGGACGAAGTGGGAGACGAGAAGGTCCGCCGTCTCGGCTGCAGAGGGGAGTTTGGTGAGGGCAACAAAGGGGACGGCCTTGGAAAACCGGTCGACAATGGTCAGAATGGTGTCATTGCCTTGCGACACGGGGAGGCCAGTTACAAAGTCCAAGGCAATGTGGGACCAAGGTCGGCCGGGGACAGGAAGGGGGCGCAGGAGACCTGCTGGAGGGCGATGGAGAGCCTTGCTGCGGGCGCAGGTGGTGCAGGCTGCCACGAATTCTCTGGTGTCTGCCTCCATGGTGGGCCACCAGAAACCCCTGCGGATGAAGGCCGCCGTTCGGTAGACACCGGGGTGGCAAGCAAGATGGCTGGAGTGGCCCCACTCCAGCACCTGGGGCCGGACACAGGGAGGCACAAATAGCCGGTTCCGGGGTCCATTGCGTGGGTCGGGTTGGGCGCGCTGGGCCCTTCTCACCACCGATGGCCCAGGTGACGACACCCACCACCCGGGCCGGGGGAAGGATGGTGTCTGGGGCGTCAGGGGACCCCTCGGGAAACAGACGGGAGAGGGCGTCTGCCCTGACGTTCTTGGTGCCCGGGCGGTAGGTGAGGGTGAAGTCGAACCGGCTGAAGAAGAGAGCCCAGCGCGCCTGCCTGGGGTTGAGCCTCTTAGCCGTCCGCACGTAGGTCAGGTTCTTGTGATCGGACCATACGATGAACGGCTGCCCTGCTCCCTCCAGCCAGTGTCTCCACTCCTCTAGGGCAGCGTGGACGGCCAGCAACTCCCTGTTGCCGATGTCGTAATTCTTCTCCGCAGGACTGAAACGCCGGGAGAAGAAGGCGCACGGGTGGATCTTCTGGTCCTCCTCCGACCGCTGGGAGAGGACGGCTCCGATGCCCGTGTCCGATGCGTCCACCTCCACGATGAACTGCCTGCACGGGTCCGGGTGGGCGAGCACCGGAGCCGTTGTGAACAGCCTCTTCAGGGCCAAAAGGCGGCTTCTGCCTCCGAGGTCCAGGAGAAGGGGCGGAGGTTGGAGGTGAGTGCAGTGAGGGGGGCGGCCACACGGCTGAACCCCCTGATGAAGCGCCGGTAGAAGTTTGCAAACCCCAGGAAGCGCTGGATTTGCGTCCTGTTAGTGGGCCGTGCCCACTCCTCCACCGCTCGGGTCTTCCTGGGGTCAGTGCGGACGAGCCCCTTCTCCACGATGTGGCCAAGGAACTCCATGGAGGCGGAGTGGAACACGCACTTCTCGGCTTTCACGAAGAGCCTGTTCTCCAGCAGCCGTTGGAGGACCAGGCGGACATGCTGGTGGTGTTCCTCCTCAGTCCTGGAGAACACGAGGATGTCATCCAGGTACACCACCGCGAACGTGTTCAGCATGTCCCGGAGCACGTCGTTGACCAACGCCTGGAAGACGGCCGGGGCTTTGGTGAGGCCGAAGGGCATAACGAGGTATTCGAAATGCCTTAGGTGGGTGTTGAAGGCCGTCTTCCATTCATCCCCTTCCCGGATGCGCACCAGGTGGTACGCGCTGCGCAGGTCCAGCTTCGTGAACACCGTGGCGTGAGTGAGTGGCTCGAACGTGGAACTCATAAGGGGGAGTGGATATTTATTTTTCACCGTGATGTTATTTAGCATTCGATAATCTATGTAAGGCCTCAGGCTGCCCTCCTTCTTTGCCACAAAAAAGAAGTCCGCTGCCACCGGGGAAGACGAGGGCCTTATGATTCCTGAGGCCAAGGACTCTGTGATATAATTGCGCATAGCCTCCTTCTCCGGGACGGAGAGGTTATGCAACCGACCGGTGGGAAGGGCGGCCCCGGGAAAGAGATCTATGGCACAATCATAGGGACGGTGAGGGGGGAGGGAAAGTGCACTGTCTTTACTAAATACAGGGGCTAAATCGTGATAAATGGGAGGAACACCAGTGAGATCCGTGGGAGGAGGCACGGGTCTGAGGCCGCTGGACGGGGAGTGGGCGGAGCGAAGGCAGTTGGCATGACACGCAACGCTCCAACCCAAAATCCGCCCAGTAGACCAAGAGATGTAGGGATCGTGCCGTTCCAACCACGGTCTTCCTAACACCAGGGGCGCTGTGGGGGCGTGCAAAACCAAGAAACGGATAGCTTCCACTGGAGAGAGCCCACGGGACGCTGACCCAGGGAAGGCACCGGTAGAACGGACGGGGGTTAGTCTATGGGAGGGGCCAGCGCGCGGGGCGCGTTCCTGGGGCCGCTCCTGCAGCCGTTCGTCCATCTGGAGGGCGAGGGTGACGAGTTCGTTGAAGGAGGCAGGGCGGTCCCGAACGATGAGATCTTTGAACGGGTCGCTCAGCCCCCTCCTGTACGCGCTCTTGAGCGCAGTGTCATCCCACCCACTGTCTGCCGCGAGTATCCTTACCTCCAAGGAATAATCTGCCACCGACCTGGCTCCCTGTTGGATGGAATGGAGGCGGCCGGCAGCGTCCTGCCCGTCAGCTGGGTGGTCGAACACCAGATTGAACTCGCGGCGGAAGGCACCATAGTCCGAGGCGAGCTGCTCGGTATGGCCTACCGCCGCTTTGGCCCAGCTGAGGGCTTTGCCGGTGAGGAGGGACATGACAAGGGCTGCCTTGGTCTCTCCTGTCCTATACCTGGCTGGCTGGTGTTTGAACAGGAGCTCACACTGACCAAGGAAACCCCTGCACAGCTCGAACTCCCCACCAAAGGCCTTGGGGCAGGGGAAGTTAGGCTCGCACCGGGGGTCCAGTGGGGGTTGACTCGGAGGAGGGGGAACGTCGGGACCAGGAACGGGGAAACCGAAGGCCGAGCTGGGGGCAGAGACCGAGGCCAGGGCAGGGTGGTCGCTCATCCTGGAGACCGCTGTGGAGAGTGCATGGATCTGCGCGGTGAGGGCATCTAACGCGCTCGTCACGGCCTGGGAGCCGGACTGAAGATCGCTGATCTCTGCGGTGACACGAGTGAAGGCAGTAGTGAGCTCTGAGCGGAGAGAGGCAAGTTGGCAACTGTGACTTCTTACTACTGCCTCTAGGGGGACGGGGCTCTGGGGCGTCACAGGGACCGTCCGCTCCTTGGGTTTGCCTGGGTCCATAATGGCTCCAACGTTCTGTTGTGCTCGCGCACCAGAACCTGACCCGTGTGGCGAAACCCAAGACAGACAGACACGAGATGACTTCTAAATCTACAAAGGGGGGTTTTATTGTGGGAGGGAAATGTATGGTGAAAAAGGCGTTCTGTTAGTGGGATGTGTGAATAAACTATGTGTGGTGTCCCGTGGTTTGCGTGTATAACTATGTGTGAGTGTTTTTAGCCTATGTGTGGTGTGGTATGTAAATGACCAGGAGGTGTTGAAAAAATGTGCGTGCACCTGGCAAGAAAGTTCAGTCCGTGATCCAAGAGGGTTTGTCCGAGAAAGTCCAGGTCCGAGATCCGGGAAGTCGAGTCCGAAAGGAGGGGTCCAGATAGAGGGACAAGGGGGGAGATCGCAGGAGAGGTCCGGGGAGAAAACGTGAAGGTCGCTGGGGACGAGGGAGACGCGGGGAGCCGTGGAAATCGCGGAGGGAGAGTCTTGGGAGGAAACAGAGACACGAAGATAAGACACTGGGGAATAAACAGAATGCAAGGAACGCTGGAGGGCTTGTCAGAACTTTACCTCAGGGTTCAGTACGTCGAAGCACAGAGAGACGTTCTGGGAGGCTTCTTGTAGAAGGCTGCCTGATTTCCACAGGTGTGCCTGATGGATGATGGCAAACACCTGGTGCAGTGCAGCACTCGTCTCCTCAGAGCGCGAGCCGAGCGCTGGGATGTTTCCGGCACGTCCGAGCTGGGGGAGTGGCTCCAACGTGCCGGGGAGGCAGCTCGGGGCGGTGTAACCACAACACTCACCTCTGCAAACATTTCCTGGTCGGCCTGCAGGACGGAGTTAGGAAAGCCATAGAAACACACTGCGTAGGATACGGAAAGAGACGACTGGAAGACTTGCTGAGACATGCTGATCATGCCCACGATCAAATGCAGAAAAAGGAAGAAGAACAGAAGGCAAGTCAGGCTCAGGACAAACATCGCACCTCTCTCTCTCTCCTCCATGGTGCCGCAGCGGCTTCCTTCACCCTACTAACCTGTGCAACAGGACAGACCCGGGGACCGTTCACGATGTCAGAACCCGTGACAACACGCCCAGCCCAGCGGCCCCCAACCGGCTGACGACTGCTGCTTCACATGTGGCCAGCCCGGTCACTGGGCTGAAGACTGTCCACTCCGTCAAGGGCATCAACCAAAGGCGCGGAAGAGGCCGAGGATGGAGCAACGGACCTCACAACCAGTGGGCCCCACGGGGAGGCTCATACCGGGGTTCGGACTGACAGGCGACACGGGAGGAGGAGGTGGGGGTCCTGGACACATCTGCTGCCACATCAGGTCGTATGAATGCACAGACACAACCAAATACACTGATTTGCAATGAAGACTCTGCTTTGCTGTTAGCTTCCCCAGTTGGACAGTATGTATCTCATGAGCTGGCTTTCCGAAAACTGCCAATGATAACCTTGCGTCTTGCAAATGCTGAGCTGCCTTTCTTGTTAGACACGGGAGCCACACGAACGGTGGTGAGAACCGCCTATCGGCCGGCCACGGTTAACACGGAGCGGCCAAACGGTCCTCTCCACTGTTGCGAGTGGTACGTGTGTCACGGAGCCATTATCTGTTCCTGTGCGCTTGTTTGCCTGGATGACAGCTCATCAACAAAATTGCCTGTTTTAATTTCTGATAACTGCCCATTTAATTTGCTGGATAGAGATGGCATGATCCAACTGGGCATCTCTGTTGTTTCCACCTCATCAGGGCTGTACATCACTTCGTTACCAGCAGCGAATATTTTTTTGCATACACATAACCCCGCCCTCCCTCTACGGGTCTACATGTGGGCTCCTACCGCCTCCCAATACACACAGTGGCTCTGCTCCCTTGCTCACACACCACAACAGGGGACGCATCGACCTACATGACAGCGGACAACCTACACTGCACCGCTCATGTCACGTGTACATTAGACACCGACCAAACTGCGTTGTTTTCGGTTGATGACTCGGTCCCGCACGTCTCCTTGGTAAAACCACGGGGTTCCCAGTGGACAGATACGGGTCCACTCGTGTGACAAGCTTCTCTGGCGTCAGATTGGCTTCCCGCCGACTCTTCACGCGACTGGTACCCCTCACTAAAATTATACCGGGTAGACGTCAGCGCCACCGTTGCGGTGACGCCACGAATGTTGGCTCTTTCTGCCCCCTCACCATCAGTGACTGAGGCCCATACACACACACACACACTGCACTTGCTCCGCAGCTTCACAACATCCCCTCCCATCTTTGGGCTGACGGGAAATAGGATGTAGGTCTCATACGTAATTGTGAGCCCGTCATCATTACCCCGAAATCCGACTTCCGTCCCCACCAACCTCAGTACCCTTTGAAACCGGAAGCGGTTAATGGCATCTGCCCTGTATTCAATGCCTTGCGTGTCAAGGGCATAATTGTCCCTTGCCCCACCTCCCCGGTTTCCACTCCCATCTTCCCCGCGAAGAAGATACGCCCACCCGGACAGCCCACTGAATGGAGGTTCGTTCAAGACCTTCAGGCAGTAAATGCAGCTGTCAGGGCCCGCACGCCCTGCGTCCCCAATCCCTACACCCTTATGTCTCAGGTTCCCCCTTCTGCACGGCGGTTTACCGTTGTGGACCTTGCCAACGCTTTCTTCAGCGTCCCTGTTCTGGTTTGCGTTCCTATTTGACGGTCGGCCTTACACATGGACAAGGCTGTGTCAGGGCTATTGTGAAAGCCCCACGATCTACAATGCGGCGCTTCGAGACAGCCTTAGCACACTTACGCTGACGTGCGGCTCAACCCTATGGCAGTACGTCGACGACCTCCTGCTTTGTGCCCCCACCACAACGCAGTGCAGCCGTGACTCGGTCTCTCTCTTACGCCATCTGGCCCAAGAAGGTCACCAAGCTAGTCTCTCCAAACTCCAATTTTGTCAACAACACGTCACTTTCCTCGGACACACGGTCCTGTAACTGTAACCCTAACCCGTCTCTGGAAAAAACACACTGTCCCTTTTTTTCTTTTTTTTTTCTTTTTTTCTCCCCCTTTCTGTTTTTTTCCGTCTATGGGGAGGGCGCTCGTTTGCCGGATGTCGCGTCACGTTTCCCGTGACAACGGCGTGGGGGGCCGCCTTTTCCGGAGAGCGTGCCATCTACCGGAGGTGGTGTCATATTTCCCAGTTTATATTTAGAGGCGGAGCTCCATTCTCTCTTTTCGACGGAGTCCGGCAGAACTACGTCGCCCGCTGTTCGGTGAGTTGGACTAATGTTGGCTATTTTTTCGATTGTTAATTTGATTTTTACGAGCCTTAGAAGGCCACCGAGATGCCGCCCGGTCATTTTATTGTTGGAGGGAAATGTATGGTGAAAAAGGCGTTCTGTTAGTGGGATGTGTGAATAAACTATGTGTGGTGTCCCGTGGTTTGCGTGTATAACTATGCGTGAGTGTTTTTAGCCTATGTGTGGTGCGGTATGTAAATGACCAGGAGGTGTTGAAAAAATGTGCGTGCACCTGGCAAGAAAGTCCAGTCCGTGATCCAAGAGGGGTTGTCCGAGAAAGTCCAGGTCCGAGATCCGGGAAGTCGAGTCCGAAAGGAGGGGTCCAGATAGAGGGACAAGGGGGGAGATCGCAGGAGAGGTCCGGGGAGAAAACGTGAAGGTCGCTGGGGACGAGGGAGACGCGGGGAGCCGTGGAAATCGCGGAGGGAGAGTCTTGGGAGGAAACAGAGACAGGAAGGTAAGACACTGGGGAATAAACAGAATGCAAGGAACGCTGGAGGGCTTGTCAGAACTTTACCGCAGGGTTCAGTACGTCGAAGCACAGAGAGACGTTCTGGGAGGCTTCTTGTAGAAGGCTGCCTGATTGCCACAGGTGTGCCTGATGGATGATGGCAAACACCTGGTGCAGTGCAGCGCTCGGGATGTTTCCGGCACGTCCGAGCTGGGGGAGTGGCTTGAATGTGCCGGGGAGGCAGCTCGGGGCGGTGTAACCACAACAGGACCCCCCCTCCTACGGGAGACACCGGGCGACCGTCCGATGGCGTTGGGGTGGGCCCGATAGAACTCCTCCAGGAGTGCGGGGTCGGCCAGGTAGGACCGGGGAACCCAGCTGCGGTCCTCGGGCCCATAGCCAACCCAGTCCACCAGGTATTGGTACCCACGCCCCCGGCGGCGTACGGCGAGCAGCTGGTCGACATCCCAGACCATGTCACCACCGTCGAGGATCCTGGGGGGTGGAGGAGCTTGGACACGGGGAGACAGGGGGCTGGTGGCTACCGGTTTGAGGCGCGAGACATGGAAAACGGGATGGATCTTGAGTGAGGTAGGGAGATGGAGACGCACCGCCGAAGGGTTGACGTTGCGGTCGATGGTGTAGGGACCGACGTAGCGGGGAGCCAGCTTCCGGTTGAGGGTAGGGAAGGGCAGGTCCCGGGCCAGGAGCCATACCTTCTGGCCAGGTCGATAAGCTGGAGCCGGCACTCTCCGCCGGTTGGCGCTGCGCCGGGCCCGCTCTGTAGCTCGCAACAGAGCGGCCCGGGCGGTCTTCCAAACGAGATGGGCCTTCGTGGACGGGACCGCCACCTCCAACTCCTGATGGGGGAACAGAGGAGGTTGATAGCCAAGAGAACACTCGAAGGGGGACAAACCGGTAGCCGAACTCTCCATGGAGTTGAACGAGTACTCCACCCAGGGCAGGTACTTGCTCCAGGAGGCGGGGTTGCTGGTGGTAACGCAACGCAAAGCCGCCTCCAGGGCTTGATTGGCCCGCTCTGCCTGCCCATTGGTCTGGGGGTGATACCCGGAGGAGAGGCTGACCGTGGCCCCAATCCCCTTACAGAAGGCCTGCCATACCTTCGAAGTGAACTGGGGACCACGGTCAGAGACAATGTCCAGGGGAATCCCATGGGGTCGGACGAAGTGGGAGACGAGAAGGTCCGCCGTCTTGGCTGCAGAGGGGAGTTTGGTGAGGGCAACAAAGGGGACGGCCTTGGAAAACCGGTCGACAATGGTCAGAATGGTGTCATTGCCTTGCGACACGGGGAGGCCAGTTACAAAGTCCAAGGCAATGTGGGACCAAGGTCGGCCGGGGACAGGAAGGGGGCGCAGGAGACCTGCTGGAGGGCGATGGAGAGCCTTGCTGCGGGCGCAGGTGGTGCAGGCTGCCACGAATTCTCTGGTGTCTGCCTCCATGGTGGGCCACCAGAAACCCCTGCGGATGAAGGCCGCCGTTCGGTAGACACCGGGGTGGCAAGCAAGATAGCTGGAGTGGCCCCACTCCAGCACCTGGGGCCGGACACAGGGAGGCACAAATAGCCGGTTCCGGGGTCCATTGCGCGGGTCGGGTTGGGCGCGCTGGGCCCTTCTCACCACCGATGGCCCAGGTGACGACACCCACCACCCGGGCCGGGGGAAGGATGGTGTCTGGGGCGTCAGGGGACCCCTCGGGAAACAGGCGGGAGAGGGCGTCTGCCCTGACGTTATTGGTGCCCGGGCGGTAGGTGAGGGTGAAGTCGAACCGGCTGAAGAAGAGAGCCCAGCGCGCCTGCCTGGGGTTGAGCCTCTTAGCCGTCCACACGTAGGTCAGGTTCTTGTGATCGGACCATACGATGAACGGCTGCCCTGCTCCCTCCAGCCAGTGTCTCCACTCCTCTAGGGCGGCTTGGACGGCCAGCAACTCCCTGTTGCCGATGTCGTAATTCTTCTCCGCAGGACTGAAACGCCGGAAGAAGAAGGTGCACGGGTGGATCTTCTGGTCCTCCTCCGACCGCTGGGAGAGGACGGCTCCGATGCCCGTGTCCGATGCGTCCACCTCCACGATGAACTGCCTGCACGGGTCCGGGTGGGCGAGCACCGGAGCCGTTGTGAACAGCCTCTTCAGGGCCAAAAGGCGGCTTCTGCCTCCGAGGTCCAGGAGAAGGGGCGGAGGTTGGAGGTGAGTGCAGTGAGGGGGGCGGCCACACGGCTGAACCCCCTGATGAAGCGCCGGTAGAAGTTTGCAAACCCCAGGAAGCGCTGGATTTGCGTCCTGTTAGTGGGCCGTGCCCACTCCTCCACCGCTCGGGTCTTCCTGGGGTCAGTGCGGACGAGCCCCTTTTCCACGATGTGGCCAAGGAACTCCATGGAGGCGGAGTGGAACACGCACTTCTCGGCTTTCACGAAGAGCCTGTTCTCCAGCAGCCGTTGGAGGACCAGGCGGACATGCTGGTGGTGTTCCTCCTCAGTCCTGGAGAACACGAGGATGTCATCCAGGTACACCACCGCGAACGTGTTCAGCATGTCCCGGAGCACGTCGTTGACCAACGCCTGGAAGACGGCCGGGGCGTTGGTGAGGCCGAAGGGCATAACGAGGTATTCGAAATGCCTTAGGTGGGTGTTGAAGGCCGTCTTCCATTCATCCCCTTCCCGGATGCGCACCAGGTGGTACGCGCTGCGCAGGTCCAGCTTCGTGAACACCGTGGCGTGAGTGAGTGGCTCGAACGTGGAACTCATAAGGGGGAGTGGATATTTATTTTTCACCGTGATGTTATTTAGCATTCGATAATCTATGTAAGGCCTCAGGCTGCCCTCCTTCTTTGCCACAAAAAAGAAGTCCGCTGCCACCGGGGAAGACGAGGGCCTTATGATTCCTGAGGCCAGGGACTCTGTGATATAATTGCGCATAGCCTCCTTCTCCGGGACGGAGAGGTTATGCAACCGACCGGTGGGAAGGGCGGCCCCGGGAAAGAGATCTATGGCACAATCATAGGGACGGTGAGGGGGGAGGGAAAGTGCACTGTCTTTACTAAATACAGGGGCTAAATCGTGATAAATGGGAGGAACACCAGTGAGATCCGTGGGAGGAGGCACGGGTCTGAGGCCGCTGGACGGGGAGTGGGCGGAGCGAAGGCAGTTGGCATGAAACGCAACGCTCCAACCCAAAATCCGCCCAGTAGACCAAGAGATGTAAGGATCGTGCCGTTCCAACCACGGTCTTCCTAGCACCAGGGGCGCTGTGGGGGCGTGCAAAACCAAGAAACGGATAGCTTCCACGTGATTACCCGAAAGGGTGAGGGTGAGGGAAGCAGTGCTATGTGTGATCTTACCAAGTGAACGACCATCTAGGGCTTGGGCTGTGAGGGGTGTGTCTAGGGGGACGAGTGGAATGCCGGCCTGCCGGGCCAGCGAGATGTCCATCAAACACTCGTCCGCCCCCAAATCCAGGAGTGCACCAACAGACAGTGAGTCGTTACCCCAGGTGAGAGTGACCGGAAAAAGGTGGTTGTGCTCCTTCTTGGGCTGGGGCTGAGGAAGGGTCGTCAGGCTCACTAGGACACCCCTCACTAGTGAGCCGGGCCTTTTTGGGCGAGTCGGGCAGGCCTTGATGTAGTGGCCCGACCTCCCGCAGTAGAGGCAGAGGTGGCCACGCATCCTCTGCTCCCTAACCTCCAGCGGGAGCCGTGACCGACCCAACTGCATGGGCTCCTCCTCCGGCCTGGATCCAGAAGCCACCCAGGGTTGCGAGGGGGAGTGTGAGGGTGGAGAGAGCCCACGGGACGCTGACCCAGGGAAGGCACCGGTAGAACGGACGGGGGTTAGTCTATGGGAGGGGCCAGCGCGCGGGGCGCGTTCCTGGCGCCGCTCCTGCAGCCGTTCATCCATCTGGAGGGCGAGGGTGACGAGTTCGTTGAAGGAGGCAGGGCGGTCCCGAACGATGAGATCTTTGAACGGGTCGCTCAGCCCCCTCCTGTACGCGCTCTTGAGCGCTTTGTCATCCCACCCACTGTCTGCCGCGAGTATCCTTACCTACAAGGAATAATCTGCCACCGACCTGGCTCCCTGTTGGATGGAATGGAGGCGGCCGGCAGCGTCCTGCCCGTCAGCTGGGTGGTCGAACACCAGATTGAACTCGCGGCGGAAGGCACCATAGTCCGAGGCGAGCTGCTCGGTAAGGCCTACCGCCGCTATGGCCCAGCTGAGGGCTTTGCCGGTGAGGAGGGACATGACAAGGGCTGCCTTGGTCTCTCCTGTCCTATACCTGGCTGGCTGGTGTTTGAACAGGAGCTCACACTGACCAAGGAAACCCCTGCACAGCTCGAACTCCCCACCGAAGGCCTTGGGGCAGGGGAAGTTAGGCTCGCACCGGGGGTCCAGTGGGGGTTGACTCGGAGGAGGGGGAACGTCGGGACCAGGAACGGGGAAACCGAAGGCCGAGCTGGGGGCAGAGACCGAGGCCAGGGCAGGGTGGTCGCTCATCCTGGAGACCGCTGTGGAGAGTGCATGGATCTGCGCGGTGAGGGCATCTAACGCGCTCGTCACGGCCTGGGAGCCGGACTGAAGATCGCTGATCTCTGCGGTGACACGAGTGAAGGCAGTAGTGAGCTCTGAGCGGAGAGAGGCAAGTTGGCAACTGTGACTTCTTACTACTGCCTCTAGGGGGACGGGGCTCTGGGGCGTCACAGGGACCGTCCTCTCCTTGGGTTTGCCTGGGTCCATAATGGCTCCAACGTTCTGTTGTGCTCGCGCACCAGAACCTGACCCGTGTGGCGAAACCCAAGACAGACAGACACGAGATGACTTCTAAATCTACAAAGGGGGGTTTTATTGTGGGAGGGAAATGTATGGTGAAAAAGGCGTTCTGTTAGTGGGATGTGTGAATAAACTATGTGTGGTGTCCCGTGGTTTGCGTGTATAACTATGTGTGAGTGTTTTTAGCCTATGTGTGGTGTGGTATGTAAATGACCAGGAGGTGTTGAAAAAATGTGCGTGCACCTGGCAAGAAAGTTCAGTCCGTGATCCAAGAGGGTTTGTCCGAGAAAGTCCAGGTCCGAGATCCGGGAAGTCGAGTCCGAAAGGAGGGGTCCAGATAGAGGGACAAGGGGGGAGATCGCAGGAGAGGTCCGGGGAGAAAACGTGAAGGTCGCTGGGGACGAGGGAGACGCGGGGAGCCGTGGAAATCGCGGAGGGAGAGTCTTGGGAGGAAACAGAGACACGAAGATAAGACACTGGGGAATAAACAGAATGCAAGGAACGCTGGAGGGCTTGTCAGAACTTTACCTCAGGGTTCAGTACGTCGAAGCACAGAGAGACGTTCTGGGAGGCTTCTTGTAGAAGGCTGCCTGATTTCCACAGGTGTGCCTGATGGATGATGGCAAACACCTGGTGCAGTGCAGCACTCGTCTCCTCAGAGCGCGAGCCGAGCGCTGGGATGTTTCCGGCACGTCCGAGCTGGGGGAGTGGCTCCAACGTGCCGGGGAGGCAGCTCGGGGCGGTGTAACCACAACACTCACCTCTGCAAACATTTCCTGGTCGGCCTGCAGGACGGAGTTAGGAAAGCCATAGAAACACACTGCGTAGGATACGGAAAGAGACGACTGGAAGACTTGCTGAGACATGCTGATCATGCCCACGATCAAATGCAGAAAAAGGAAGAAGAACAGAAGGCAAGTCAGGCTCAGGACAAACATCGCACCTCTCTCTCTCTCCTCCATGGTGCCGCAGCGGCTTCCTTCACCCTACTAACCTGTGCAACAGGACAGACCCGGGGACCGTTCACGATGTCAGAACCCGTGACAACACGCCCAGCCCAGCGGCCCCCAACCGGCTGACGACTGCTGCTTCACATGTGGCCAGCCCGGTCACTGGGCTGAAGACTGTCCACTCCGTCAAGGGCATCAACCAAAGGCGCGGAAGAGGCCGAGGATGGAGCAACGGACCTCACAACCAGTGGGCCCCACGGGGAGGCTCATACCGGGGTTCGGACTGACAGGCGACACGGGAGGAGGAGGTGGGGGTCCTGGACACATCTGCTGCCACATCAGGTCGTATGAATGCACAGACACAACCAAATACACTGATTTGCAATGAAGACTCTGCTTTGCTGTTAGCTTCCCCAGTTGGACAGTATGTATCTCATGAGCTGGCTTTCCGAAAACTGCCAATGATAACCTTGCGTCTTGCAAATGCTGAGCTGCCTTTCTTGTTAGACACGGGAGCCACACGAACGGTGGTGAGAACCGCCTATCGGCCGGCCACGGTTAACACGGAGCGGCCAAACGGTCCTCTCCACTGTTGCGAGTGGTACGTGTGTCACGGAGCCATTATCTGTTCCTGTGCGCTTGTTTGCCTGGATGACAGCTCATCAACAAAATTGCCTGTTTTAATTTCTGATAACTGCCCATTTAATTTGCTGGATAGAGATGGCATGATCCAACTGGGCATCTCTGTTGTTTCCACCTCATCAGGGCTGTACATCACTTCGTTACCAGCAGCGAATATTTTTTTGCATACACATAACCCCGCCCTCCCTCTACGGGTCTACATGTGGGCTCCTACCGCCTCCCAATACACACAGTGGCTCTGCTCCCTTGCTCACACACCACAACAGGGGACGCATCGACCTAAATGACAGCGGACAACCTACACTGCACCGCTCATGTCACGTGTACATTAGACACCGACCAAACTGCGTTGTTTTCGGTTGATGACTCGGTCCCGCACGTCTCCTTGGTAAAACCACGGGGTTCCCAGTGGACAGATACGGGTCCACTCGTGTGACAAGCTTCTCTGGCGTCAGATTGGCTTCCCGCCGACTCTTCACGCGACTGGTACCCCTCACTAAAATTATACCGGGTAGACGTCAGCGCCACCGTTGCGGTGACGCCACGAATGTTGGCTCTTTCTGCCCCCTCACCATCAGTGACTGAGGCCCATACACACACACACACACTGCACTTGCTCCGCAGCTTCACAACATCCCCTCCCATCTTTGGGCTGACGGGAAATAGGATGTAGGTCTCATACGTAATTGTGAGCCCGTCATCATTACCCCGAAATCCGACTTCCGTCCCCACCAACCTCAGTACCCTTTGAAACCGGAAGCGGTTAATGGCATCTGCCCTGTATTCAATGCCTTGCGTGTCAAGGGCATAATTGTCCCTTGCCCCACCTCCCCGGTTTCCACTCCCATCTTCCCCGCGAAGAAGATACGCCCACCCGGACAGCCCACTGAATGGAGGTTCGTTCAAGACCTTCAGGCAGTAAATGCAGCTGTCAGGGCCCGCACGCCCTGCGTCCCCAATCCCTACACCCTTATGTCTCAGGTTCCCCCTTCTGCACGGCGGTTTACCGTTGTGGACCTTGCCAACGCTTTCTTCAGCGTCCCTGTTCTGGTTTGCGTTCCTATTTGACGGTCGGCCTTACACATGGACAAGGCTGTGTCAGGGCTATTGTGAAAGCCCCACGATCTACAATGCGGCGCTTCGAGACAGCCTTAGCACACTTACGCTGACGTGCGGCTCAACCCTATGGCAGTACGTCGACGACCTCCTGCTTTGTGCCCCCACCACAACGCAGTGCAGCCGTGACTCGGTCTCTCTCTTACGCCATCTGGCCCAAGAAGGTCACCAAGCTAGTCTCTCCAAACTCCAATTTTGTCAACAACACGTCACTTTCCTCGGACACACGGTCCTGTAACTGTAACCCTAACCCGTCTCTGGAAAAAACACACTGTCCCTTTTTTTCTTTTTTTTTTCTTTTTTTCTCCCCCTTTCTGTTTTTTTCCGTCTATGGGGAGGGCGCTCGTTTGCCGGATGTCGCGTCACGTTTCCCGTGACAACGGCGTGGGGGGCCGCCTTTTCCGGAGAGCGTGCCATCTACCGGAGGTGGTGTCATATTTCCCAGTTTATATTTAGAGGCGGAGCTCCATTCTCTCTTTTCGACGGAGTCCGGCAGAACTACGTCGCCCGCTGTTCGGTGAGTTGGACTAATGTTGGCTATTTTTTCGATTGTTAATTTGATTTTTACGAGCCTTAGAAGGCCACCGAGATGCCGCCCGGTCATTTTATTGTTGGAGGGAAATGTATGGTGAAAAAGGCGTTCTGTTAGTGGGATGTGTGAATAAACTATGTGTGGTGTCCCGTGGTTTGCGTGTATAACTATGCGTGAGTGTTTTTAGCCTATGTGTGGTGCGGTATGTAAATGACCAGGAGGTGTTGAAAAAATGTGCGTGCACCTGGCAAGAAAGTCCAGTCCGTGATCCAAGAGGGGTTGTCCGAGAAAGTCCAGGTCCGAGATCCGGGAAGTCGAGTCCGAAAGGAGGGGTCCAGATAGAGGGACAAGGGGGGAGATCGCAGGAGAGGTCCGGGGAGAAAACGTGAAGGTCGCTGGGGACGAGGGAGACGCGGGGAGCCGTGGAAATCGCGGAGGGAGAGTCTTGGGAGGAAACAGAGACAGGAAGGTAAGACACTGGGGAATAAACAGAATGCAAGGAACGCTGGAGGGCTTGTCAGAACTTTACCGCAGGGTTCAGTACGTCGAAGCACAGAGAGACGTTCTGGGAGGCTTCTTGTAGAAGGCTGCCTGATTGCCACAGGTGTGCCTGATGGATGATGGCAAACACCTGGTGCAGTGCAGCGCTCGGGATGTTTCCGGCACGTCCGAGCTGGGGGAGTGGCTTGAATGTGCCGGGGAGGCAGCTCGGGGCGGTGTAACCACAACAGGACCCCCCCTCCTACGGGAGACACCGGGCGACCGTCCGATGGCGTTGGGGTGGGCCCGATAGAACTCCTCCAGGAGTGCGGGGTCGGCCAGGTAGGACCGGGGAACCCAGCTGCGGTCCTCGGGCCCATAGCCAACCCAGTCCACCAGGTATTGGTACCCACGCCCCCGGCGGCGTACGGCGAGCAGCTGGTCGACATCCCAGACCATGTCACCACCGTCGAGGATCCTGGGGGGTGGAGGAGCTTGGACACGGGGAGACAGGGGGCTGGTGGCTACCGGTTTGAGGCGCGAGACATGGAAAACGGGATGGATCTTGAGTGAGGTAGGGAGATGGAGACGCACCGCCGAAGGGTTGACGTTGCGGTCGATGGTGTAGGGACCGACGTAGCGGGGAGCCAGCTTCCGGTTGAGGGTAGGGAAGGGCAGGTCCCGGGCCAGGAGCCATACCTTCTGGCCAGGTCGATAAGCTGGAGCCGGCACTCTCCGCCGGTTGGCGCTGCGCCGGGCCCGCTCTGTAGCTCGCAACAGAGCGGCCCGGGCGGTCTTCCAAACGAGATGGGCCTTCGTGGACGGGACCGCCACCTCCAACTCCTGATGGGGGAACAGAGGAGGTTGATAGCCAAGAGAACACTCGAAGGGGGACAAACCGGTAGCCGAACTCTCCATGGAGTTGAACGAGTACTCCACCCAGGGCAGGTACTTGCTCCAGGAGGCGGGGTTGCTGGTGGTAACGCAACGCAAAGCCGCCTCCAGGGCTTGATTGGCCCGCTCTGCCTGCCCATTGGTCTGGGGGTGATACCCGGAGGAGAGGCTGACCGTGGCCCCAATCCCCTTACAGAAGGCCTGCCATACCTTCGAAGTGAACTGGGGACCACGGTCAGAGACAATGTCCAGGGGAATCCCATGGGGTCGGACGAAGTGGGAGACGAGAAGGTCCGCCGTCTTGGCTGCAGAGGGGAGTTTGGTGAGGGCAACAAAGGGGACGGCCTTGGAAAACCGGTCGACAATGGTCAGAATGGTGTCATTGCCTTGCGACACGGGGAGGCCAGTTACAAAGTCCAAGGCAATGTGGGACCAAGGTCGGCCGGGGACAGGAAGGGGGCGCAGGAGACCTGCTGGAGGGCGATGGAGAGCCTTGCTGCGGGCGCAGGTGGTGCAGGCTGCCACGAATTCTCTGGTGTCTGCCTCCATGGTGGGCCACCAGAAACCCCTGCGGATGAAGGCCGCCGTTCGGTAGACACCGGGGTGGCAAGCAAGATAGCTGGAGTGGCCCCACTCCAGCACCTGGGGCCGGACACAGGGAGGCACAAATAGCCGGTTCCGGGGTCCATTGCGCGGGTCGGGTTGGGCGCGCTGGGCCCTTCTCACCACCGATGGCCCAGGTGACGACACCCACCACCCGGGCCGGGGGAAGGATGGTGTCTGGGGCGTCAGGGGACCCCTCGGGAAACAGGCGGGAGAGGGCGTCTGCCCTGACGTTATTGGTGCCCGGGCGGTAGGTGAGGGTGAAGTCGAACCGGCTGAAGAAGAGAGCCCAGCGCGCCTGCCTGGGGTTGAGCCTCTTAGCCGTCCACACGTAGGTCAGGTTCTTGTGATCGGACCATACGATGAACGGCTGCCCTGCTCCCTCCAGCCAGTGTCTCCACTCCTCTAGGGCGGCTTGGACGGCCAGCAACTCCCTGTTGCCGATGTCGTAATTCTTCTCCGCAGGACTGAAACGCCGGAAGAAGAAGGTGCACGGGTGGATCTTCTGGTCCTCCTCCGACCGCTGGGAGAGGACGGCTCCGATGCCCGTGTCCGATGCGTCCACCTCCACGATGAACTGCCTGCACGGGTCCGGGTGGGCGAGCACCGGAGCCGTTGTGAACAGCCTCTTCAGGGCCAAAAGGCGGCTTCTGCCTCCGAGGTCCAGGAGAAGGGGCGGAGGTTGGAGGTGAGTGCAGTGAGGGGGGCGGCCACACGGCTGAACCCCCTGATGAAGCGCCGGTAGAAGTTTGCAAACCCCAGGAAGCGCTGGATTTGCGTCCTGTTAGTGGGCCGTGCCCACTCCTCCACCGCTCGGGTCTTCCTGGGGTCAGTGCGGACGAGCCCCTTTTCCACGATGTGGCCAAGGAACTCCATGGAGGCGGAGTGGAACACGCACTTCTCGGCTTTCACGAAGAGCCTGTTCTCCAGCAGCCGTTGGAGGACCAGGCGGACATGCTGGTGGTGTTCCTCCTCAGTCCTGGAGAACACGAGGATGTCATCCAGGTACACCACCGCGAACGTGTTCAGCATGTCCCGGAGCACGTCGTTGACCAACGCCTGGAAGACGGCCGGGGCGTTGGTGAGGCCGAAGGGCATAACGAGGTATTCGAAATGCCTTAGGTGGGTGTTGAAGGCCGTCTTCCATTCATCCCCTTCCCGGATGCGCACCAGGTGGTACGCGCTGCGCAGGTCCAGCTTCGTGAACACCGTGGCGTGAGTGAGTGGCTCGAACGTGGAACTCATAAGGGGGAGTGGATATTTATTTTTCACCGTGATGTTATTTAGCATTCGATAATCTATGTAAGGCCTCAGGCTGCCCTCCTTCTTTGCCACAAAAAAGAAGTCCGCTGCCACCGGGGAAGACGAGGGCCTTATGATTCCTGAGGCCAGGGACTCTGTGATATAATTGCGCATAGCCTCCTTCTCCGGGACGGAGAGGTTATGCAACCGACCGGTGGGAAGGGCGGCCCCGGGAAAGAGATCTATGGCACAATCATAGGGACGGTGAGGGGGGAGGGAAAGTGCACTGTCTTTACTAAATACAGGGGCTAAATCGTGATAAATGGGAGGAACACCAGTGAGATCCGTGGGAGGAGGCACGGGTCTGAGGCCGCTGGACGGGGAGTGGGCGGAGCGAAGGCAGTTGGCATGAAACGCAACGCTCCAACCCAAAATCCGCCCAGTAGACCAAGAGATGTAAGGATCGTGCCGTTCCAACCACGGTCTTCCTAGCACCAGGGGCGCTGTGGGGGCGTGCAAAACCAAGAAACGGATAGCTTCCACGTGATTACCCGAAAGGGTGAGGGTGAGGGAAGCAGTGCTATGTGTGATCTTACCAAGTGAACGACCATCTAGGGCTTGGGCTGTGAGGGGTGTGTCTAGGGGGACGAGTGGAATGCCGGCCTGCCGGGCCAGCGAGATGTCCATCAAACACTCGTCCGCCCCCAAATCCAGGAGTGCACCAACAGACAGTGAGTCGTTACCCCAGGTGAGAGTGACCGGAAAAAGGTGGTTGTGCTCCTTCTTGGGCTGGGGCTGAGGAAGGGTCGTCAGGCTCACTAGGACACCCCTCACTAGTGAGCCGGGCCTTTTTGGGCGAGTCGGGCAGGCCTTGATGTAGTGGCCCGACCTCCCGCAGTAGAGGCAGAGGTGGCCACGCATCCTCTGCTCCCTAACCTCCAGCGGGAGCCGTGACCGACCCAACTGCATGGGCTCCTCCTCCGGCCTGGATCCAGAAGCCACCCAGGGTTGCGAGGGGGAGTGTGAGGGTGGAGAGAGCCCACGGGACGCTGACCCAGGGAAGGCACCGGTAGAACGGACGGGGGTTAGTCTATGGGAGGGGCCAGCGCGCGGGGCGCGTTCCTGGCGCCGCTCCTGCAGCCGTTCATCCATCTGGAGGGCGAGGGTGACGAGTTCGTTGAAGGAGGCAGGGCGGTCCCGAACGATGAGATCTTTGAACGGGTCGCTCAGCCCCCTCCTGTACGCGCTCTTGAGCGCTTTGTCATCCCACCCACTGTCTGCCGCGAGTATCCTTACCTACAAGGAATAATCTGCCACCGACCTGGCTCCCTGTTGGATGGAATGGAGGCGGCCGGCAGCGTCCTGCCCGTCAGCTGGGTGGTCGAACACCAGATTGAACTCGCGGCGGAAGGCACCATAGTCCGAGGCGAGCTGCTCGGTAAGGCCTACCGCCGCTATGGCCCAGCTGAGGGCTTTGCCGGTGAGGAGGGACATGACAAGGGCTGCCTTGGTCTCTCCTGTCCTATACCTGGCTGGCTGGTGTTTGAACAGGAGCTCACACTGACCAAGGAAACCCCTGCACAGCTCGAACTCCCCACCGAAGGCCTTGGGGCAGGGGAAGTTAGGCTCGCACCGGGGGTCCAGTGGGGGTTGACTCGGAGGAGGGGGAACGTCGGGACCAGGAACGGGGAAACCGAAGGCCGAGCTGGGGGCAGAGACCGAGGCCAGGGCAGGGTGGTCGCTCATCCTGGAGACCGCTGTGGAGAGTGCATGGATCTGCGCGGTGAGGGCATCTAACGCGCTCGTCACGGCCTGGGAGCCGGACTGAAGATCGCTGATCTCTGCGGTGACACGAGTGAAGGCAGTAGTGAGCTCTGAGCGGAGAGAGGCAAGTTGGCAACTGTGACTTCTTACTACTGCCTCTAGGGGGACGGGGCTCTGGGGCGTCACAGGGACCGTCCACTCCTTGGGTTTGCCTGGGTCCATAATGGCTCCAACGTTCTGTTGTGCTCGCGCACCAGAACCTGACCCGTGTGGCGAAACCCAAGACAGACAGACACGAGATGACTTCTAAATCTACAAAGGGGGGTTTTATTGTGGGAGGGAAATGTATGGTGAAAAAGGCGTTCTGTTAGTGGGATGTGTGAATAAACTATGTGTGGTGTCCCGTGGTTTGCGTGTATAACTATGTGTGAGTGTTTTTAGCCTATGTGTGGTGTGGTATGTAAATGACCAGGAGGTGTTGAAAAAATGTGCGTGCACCTGGCAAGAAAGTTCAGTCCGTGATCCAAGAGGGGTTGTCCGAGAAAGTCCAGGTCCGAGATCCGGGAAGTCGAGTCCGAAAGGAGGGGTCCAGATAGAGGGACAAGGGGGGAGATCGCAGGAGAGGTCCGGGGAGAAAACGTGAAGGTCGCTGGGGACGAGGGAGACGCGGGGAGCCGTGGAAATCGCGGAGGGAGAGTCTTGGGAGGAAACAGAGACACGAAGATAAGACACTGGGGAATAAACAGAATGCAAGGAACGCTGGAGGGCTTGTCAGAACTTTACCTCAGGGTTCAGTACGTCGAAGCACAGAGAGACGTTCTGGGAGGCTTCTTGTAGAAGGCTGCCTGATTTCCACAGGTGTGCCTGATGGATGATGGCAAACACCTGGTGCAGTGCAGCGCTCGTCTCCTCAGAGCGCGAGCCGAGCGCTGGGATGTTTCCGGCACGTCCGAGCTGGGGGAGTGGCTTGAACATGCCGGGGAGGCAGCTCGGGGCGGTGTAACCACAACACTCACCTCTGCAAACATTTCCTGGTCGGCCTGCAGGACGGAGTTAGGAAAGCCATAGAAACACACTGCGTAGGATACGGAAAGAGACGACTGGAAGACTTGCTGAGACATGCTGATCATGCCCACGATCAAATGCAGAAAAAGGAAGAAGAACAGAAGGCAAGGCAGGCTCAGGACAAACATCGCACCTCTCTCTCTCTCCTCCATGGTGCCGCAGCGGCTTCCTTCACCCTACTAACCTGTGCAACAGGACAGACCCGGGGACCGTTCACGATGTCAGAACCCGTGACAACACGCCCAGCCCAGCGGCCCCCAACCGGCTGACGACTGCTGCTTCACATGTGGCCAGCCCGGTCACTGGGCTGAAGACTGTCCACTCCGTCAAGGGCATCAACCAAAGGCGCGGAAGAGGCCGAGGATGGAGCAACGGACCTCACAACCAGTGGGCCCCACGGGGAGGCTCATACCGGAGTTCGGACTGACAGGCGACACGGGAGGAGGAGGAGGGGGTCCTGGACACATCTGCTGCCACATCAGGTCGTATGAATGCACAGACACAACCAAATACACTGATTTGCAATGAAGACTCTGCTTTGCTGTTAGCTTCCCCAGTTGGACAGTATGTATCTCATGAGCTAGCTTTCCGAAAACTGCCAATGATAACCTTGCGTCTTGCAAATGCTGAGCTGCCTTTCTTGTTAGACACGGGAGCCACACGAACGGTGGTGAGAACCGCCTATCGGCCGGCCACGGTTAACACGGAGCGGCCAAACGTTCCTCTCCACTGTTGCGAGTGGTACGTGTGTCACGGAGCCATTATCCATTCCTGTGCGCTTGTTTGCCTGGATGACAGCTCATCAACAAAATTGCCTGTTTTAATTTCTGATAACTGCCCATTTAAATTGTTGGATAGAGATGGCATGATCCAACTGGGCATCTCTGTTGTTTCCACCTCATCAGGGCTGTACATCACTTCGTTACCAGCAGCGAATATTTTTTTGCATACACATAACCCCGCCCTCCCTCTACGGGT
Source organism: Lampris incognitus (assembly GCF_029633865.1). Classification (NCBI taxonomy): domain Eukaryota; kingdom Metazoa; phylum Chordata; class Actinopteri; order Lampriformes; family Lampridae; genus Lampris; species Lampris incognitus. Next base: position 616,488 of record NW_026611576.1, on the reverse strand, counting down.
CTACATGTGGGCTCCTACCGCCTCCCAATACACACAGTGGCTCTGCTCCCTTGCTCACACACCACAACAGGGGACGCATCGACCTACATGACAGCGGACAACCTACACTGCACCGCTCATGTCACGTGTACATTAGACACCGACCAAACTGCGTTGTTTTCGGTTAATGACTCGGTCCCGCACGTCTCCTTGGTAAAACCACGGGGTTCCCAGTGGACAGATGCGGGTCCACTCGCGCGACAAGCTTCTCTGGCGTCAGATTGGCTTCCCGCCGACTCTTCACGCGACTGGTCCCCCTCACTAAAATTATACCGGGTAGACGACAGCGCCACCGTTGCGGTGACGCCACGAATGTTGGCTCTTTCCGCCCCCTCACCATCAGTGACTGAGGCCCATACACTGGCACACACACACACACTGCACTTGCTCCGCAGCTTCACAACATCCCCTCCCATCTTTGGGCTGACGGGAAATAGGATGTAGGTCTCATACGTAATTGTGAGCCCGTCATCATTACCCCGAAATCCGACTTCCGTCCCCACCAACCTCAGTACCCTTTGAAACCGGAAGCGGTTAATGGCATCTGCCCTGTATTCAATGCCTTGCGTGTCAAGGGCATAATTTTCCCTTGCCCCACCTCCCCGGTTTCCACTCCCATCTTCCCCGCGAAGAAGATACGCCCACCCGGACAGCCCACTGAATGGAGGTTCGTTCAAGACCTTCAGGCAGTAAATGCAGCTGTCAGGGCCCGCACGCCCTGCGTCCCCAATCCCTACACCCTTATGTCTCAGGTTCCCCCTTCTGCACGGCGGTTTACCGTTGTGGACCTTGCCAACGCTTTCTTCAGCGTCCCTGTTCTGGTTTGCGTTCCTATTTGACGGTCGGCCTTACACATGGACAAGGCTGTGTCAGGGCTATTGTGAAAGCCCCACGATCTACAACGGGGCACTTCGAGACAGCCTTAGCACACTTACGCTGACGCGCGGCTCAACCCTTTGGCAGTACGTCGACGACCTCCTGCTTTGTGCCCCCACCACAACGCAGTGCAGCCGTGACTCGGTCTCTCTCTTACGCCATCTGGCACAAGAAGGTCACCAAGCTAGTCTCTCCAAACTCCAATTTTGTCAACAACACGTCACTTTCCTCGGACACACGGTCCTATAACCCTAACCCGTCTCTGAAAAAATAACCCTGTCCCCTTTTTTCTTTTTTTCTCCCCCTTTCTGTTTTTTTCTGTCTATGGGGAGGGCGCTCGTTTGCCGGATGTCGCGTCACGTTTCCCGTGACAACGGCGTGGGGGGCCGCCTTTTCCGGAGAGCTTGTCATCTACCGGAAGTGGTGTCATATTTCCCAGTATATATTTAGAGGCGGAGCCTCATTCTCTCTTTTCGTCGGAGTCCGGCACAGAGCTACGTCGCCCGCTGTTCGGTGAGTTGGATTAATGTTGGCTATTTTTCCGATTGTTAATTTGATTTTTACGAGCCTTAGAAGGCCACCGAGATGCCGCCCGGTCGTGAAAAGTCTAAGCCCTCGCCTGAAGAAGGTTCCATAAAACCGAAACGTCGCGCGACTTTCGTTGGTGGGGGACTGTGGCCGCCATCTAAACATCTTGTTTGATGGACAGTGTACAAGGTTAATTCCAATTTATTTGGGAATGCAGATTTAAATTTCTAACCTATTGTAAACGTTTGAACTACAAACGTTTGGACTGACACAGATTTACTATCTGTCGCAATTGTTGAGATTTAGCGGCGTTGTGAACGCCACCCATAAATGACGAGATGACACAAATGTTCGTTGACAATGTATTTCCTCCTGTACACAAGATAACATTAGCTGTTTCCAAACTGTACATGAGCTAACATAAGCTGGTCGTTTGGTTGACTGATACACGGCTAGCTGTACACACAGCTTGCTGAACAACAGCGTGCTGAATGACGTGATGCTGACCACAGCTGTGGGACCATACACTGGCTGTACACGTGCTGTACACGTGCAGTACTGAGCTGTGATGATGCTGGTTCTACAACGTTTCCACTTTATCGCATTTAAATTAACCGTTTCCACTTTATCGCATTTAATTAACTCTTGTATTTTTCGGGAGCTCAACTCCATGCAACCATGTGCTTCGTTTATTTCCACCGTTCAGAATCGCCTGCGCTGCATGATGACGTCATCTATGCGCCTCATATTACTGAGATTGGTGCCTCCATGGCTCCACCTGCTGGCCAGGCGGTCATACAATCATCCAATCTACTGTACATAACGTACACCTATTATGCCAGCGCCTGACGAGTGGCCGGATGGGGGGGTACCCGTTCCCCTGGCTTAACCCCAATCTTAACCTTAAACCCGAATTCTGCCAGGTAACCCTAGTTGTGACTTGAACCCTGGAAAGGTAACAAGAAGCCCTAGTTGAGGTTTTAACCCTTGAGGGATAAGATAGAAAAAGACACACAATTTTTTTTTCTTTAAATGGCGGGGGGGAACGAGAAGACCGCCTATTCTGTCCTACGTATTTGTGTCCATGTATAGACAGGCGGACAGATAGCCAACATGAAGAATCCCAAAGAAATACAGAGTCCCAGTCCAAGTTGAGGAACTTTACTGAAGAACTTTGAGAATTCAAACCTTTTTGTAAAACTGTATAGGGGGGCAATACAGAGAAAGAATGTTTCAATAAACATTGCATAAATTATAAAATGTTATCACATGTCTATGACATAACTACATAACATGTGTAAATAACTGCACATGACTGCATGTAAATAATAATTGTAGGCTACATAACTGCATGTAAATAGCTGCACATAACCTAGGAATGACGAAATCACACATGAATTATGAATGACTTATGAACTAATTGTAAATAATGTACATATGACATAGATCTACTACTTTTGGCTGCTCCCGTTAGGGGTCGCCACAGCGGATCATCCGTTTCCATTTCTTCCTGTCTTCTGCATCTTCCTCTGTCACACCAGCCACCTGCATGTCTTCCCTCACCACATCCATAAACCTCCTCTTTGGCCTTCCTCTTCTTCTCTTCCCTGGCAGCTCCATAATCAGCATCTCTCCTCCACACATGTCCAAGCCATCTCAATCTTGCCTCTCTTGCTTTGTCTCCAAACCGTCCGACTTGAGCGGTCCCTCTAATATAATCGTGCCTAATCCTGTGCTTCTTCGTCACTCCCAGTGAAAACCTTAGCGTCTTCAACTCTGCCACCTCCAGCTCCGCCTCCTGCTGTCTTTTCGTCAGTGCCACTGTCTCCAAACCATACAACGTAGCTGGTCTCACAACCATCTTGTAAACCTTCCCTTTAACTCTTGCTGGCACCATTCTGTCGCAAATCACTCCTGACATTCTTCTCCGCCCTACCTGCACTCTCTTCTTCACCTCTCTCCTGCACTCCCCGTTACTTTGGACTGTTGACCCCAAGTATTTAAAGTCATATGCCTTCGTCACCTCCACTCCTGACCATTCCACTGTCTTCCCTCTCTTTCACACACAGGTATTCCGTCTTGCTCCTACTGACTTTCATTCCTCTTCTCTCCAGTGCATACCTCCACATCTCCAGGCTCTCCTCCACCTGCACCCTACTCTCGCCACAGATCACAATGTCATCCGCGAACATCATCGTCCATGGAGACTCCTGCCTGATCTCATCCGTCAACCTGTCCATCACCATTGCAAACAAGAAGGGGCTCAGAGCCGATCCTTGATGTAATCCCACCTCCACCTTGAACCCATCTGTCACCTCGCCACTGTCACACTTCCACGTGCATATCCTGCACCACTCCTACATACTTCTTGGCAACTCCCGGCTTCCTCATACAATACTACATCTCCTCTCTCGGCACCCTGGCTTATGCGTTCTCTAAATCTACAAAGACACAATGTAACTCCTTCTGGCCTTCTCTATACATCTCCATCAACATTCTCAAAGCAAACATCGCATCTGTGGTGCTCTTTCGTGGCATGAAACCATACTGCCGCTCGCTAATCGTCACCTCTCCTCCTCTTAACCTAGCTTCGATTACTCTTTCCCAAATCTTCATGCTGTGGCTGATCAACTTTATACCTCTGTAGTTGCTACAGTTCTGCACATCGCCCTGGTTCTTGAAAATCGGTACCGGTATGCTTCTTCTCCACTCCTCAGGCATCCTCTCCCTTTCCAAGTTTGAGTTAAACAATCTAGTTAAAAACCCCACTGCCATCTCTCCTAAACATCTCCATGCCTCCACAGGTATGTCATCGGGACCAGCTGCCTTGCCACTCTTCATCCTCTTCATAGCTGCCCTCACGTCCTCCTTGCTAATCCACTGCACTTCCTGATTCACTATCCCCACATCATCCAACCTGCTCTCTCTCTCTCATTTTCTTCATTCATCAGCCCCCCAATGTACTCCTTCCACCTTCTCAGCACACTCTCTTCGCTCGTCAGCACATTTCCATCTCTATCCTTCATCACCCTAAGCTGCTGCACATCCTTTGCAGCTCGGTCCCTCTGTCTAGCCAATCGGTACAAGTCCTTTTCTCCTTCCTTAGTGTCTAACCTGTCATACAACTCACCATACGCCTTTTGCCTTTGCCACCTCTCTTAGCTTTACGCTGTGTCTCCTTGTACTCCTGTCTACTTTCTTCATCTCTCTGACTATCCCATTTCTTCTTTGCCAACCTCTTCTTCTGTATACTTTGCTGTACTTCCTCACTCCACCACCAAGTCTCCTTGTCTTCCTTCCTCTGTCCTGCCGACACACCAAGTACCTTCCTAGCTGTCTCCCTCACTATTTCTGCAGTGGTTGCCCAGCCGTCCGGCAACTCTCCACTATCCACCCAGTGCCTGTCTTAACCCCTGCCTGAACTCCACACAAGTTTTCCTTCTTCAACTTCCACCATTTGATCTTCGGCTCTGCCTTCACTCGCTTCCTCTTCTTGCTCCTCTAAAGTCAAGTTTTATTTTTATTTCAGTGAACTGAAATGTTTTTTTTTCTTCTCTTTTCACACCTGGTTTTAGTTCAGTTTTAGTGAACTACAATAACCTTGAGCTGGATCATGATCTGCTATTATAGACCATACTATACTGGTCTACCTGGGACTGCATCGTAGGTGAGGTCTGTTTGGGTCCTGCTCAAGTCCCACAGTGTCTATAGAGAGAAGAAGATGACGGTTAAGATACAAATGGGTCACTTCCATCAGCCTCCACTGATTCCCAGGGCAAATTAGCATGCTTTTTAACAAAAGCTATCGCCGCATGCTACCCCAAAAATGAAAACGCGCACGCAGAGCAACAGCCTACTTAGCAAGTTGGCTAACGTTGATTAGGTAAAAGCTAACTTACACAGCGACGCTCAGCTTTACTTGTAACTTAACACAACAAAACAACAAAACGTCTAGTGCAGCAGCACGTCTAGTACTGTTACCTCTCCAGCGTCGCGGCTCCGAACCGTAGTTGGAAGCCTCTGGTGGGTGTCTTGCTAGTCTATTTAGCTTAGCCTGGCTCGTAGCTGGTAACAACTTCATAAAGAGTCCGGACCAACTCTGCAGTGGAGAACGGGCCGGCCACTGCACTGCACTGCAGTCCCATTTAACACACGGCAGCCTCCCTCCCTCCCTCCCTCCCTCCCTCTCTCCCTGTGATGCATACAAATCATCACTGGTAACGGTGGCTACCTTCCTATCTGTCGGCAAACTAGCGTCTCCGCGGCTGCGGCTACAAACAGAAAATACACAGACACACACACACACACACGGCTGCGTCTACATCACCCCCCCCCCCACACACACACACAATACCCACTAAGCCCTCTCCTTAAAGGGGCAAGGCACAGCTTGCATCAAAACGTATATGATTAATACTCACACTTTATTAATCTTGTAGGATGTGCCAGTGCTGCCGTGTCCAGGCTGTCCGCGCGCGTTGTTTGTGGCGCTTGCTTGACAGTACAACTTCCGGGTCAGCAAAAACGACTGTAACAAGGGTGTACCGGGGGTCGCTGCTCAACACACACAGTCCGCACAACAGTCGCAAATAAATGACTGACATCATTTTTTATTTTTGTTTTGTTTTTGTTTGTTTTTTTTGGGGGGGGGAGGGGCAGGGGCTTCATATGTAATGGCTCCTCCCAGTGTAACGGGGCCAAATGGGTTGACATAAAATTAACATGATGATATTTTGACGTGGTCAAATAATGGACTTCTCAGCAAACCTTTCAGAGTTAACAAGCAAGCTTTTAATGACCGCAAGCCAAGCTAGTCATAACAGTCACAAATTCGTTTTGGTCTCAGCTTGATCCTTTTCTTGGCCACAGAAGCGACCTTATCTATTTGCCTACTCTTTACCCTCATGGTGGGAAATAGCATGTTGTCTAATCAACTTCTCTCGTAACGTCCCCATCACCTTGCACCGCATCCCCGCTATCTGTAACAGATATGCCCGTTTTTAACGTGTTCAATAGCCCACAACATAACCAAAACATCGACATTTCAGTTGCATCGTGGGTAACATGCAAATGAACTTGGAGCAGGAACACTCTAGTTGAATTCGCCACACTGCCTCCTTCCTTGAAAGACCAACGTCCCGTTGGCCTAACCCAAATCCCATGTGGATGGGTCCATCCACCATGAGGGTTTCTTCCGCCGAGCACCTCTCCCATCCCGGGCTGCTCCTTGCCGCGGGCTGCTGATGGATGACGGCGGCGGCTCTGCATCCGCTGGGTCTGAGCCCCCACTGTCGACGTCGACGTCACCGCTGTTTCCATTCCTGGCCAGGGAGGGCAGCTCTGTAAACCCAGTGTCCCCGCCCCCTCCCTGGCCCAAAACAAGGTGCTCTAATGGTAGCTCCTTGCTGACATCCAGGGAGGTTGGCTTTGATCCAGCAGTGTCCTTACCCACTCCCTGGACCCCGGTAGCCTGGTCTGTACTAAGTAAGGTGCGAGGCGATCTTGGTGAAGGATGACTATCCGAGGGCGGCTGTGGAGCTTCACTCTATAGATGACCTCTGAGATCCTCTTCAGGATGAGGCAGGGCCCCTCCCAGTTGCTGTTCAGCTTTGGGGACCGTCCCTTCGTTCGCCGTGGGTTATACACCCATACGTTGTCCCCCTGCTGGTACTCTTTGCGGTGGCAACGTACATCATAGGCTCTCTTCTGCCTTTCCCCTGCAGAAGCCATATTCTCTGGAGCCTGCTGATGAGGAGCCTCCATCCGGTCCTGTAGTGCGTCTACATAGTCCTGGCCCGGCGGCACTCGTACTGGTGGGTTTGGCGGCTTGCCAAAGACCAGATCCACAGGCGTCTGTAGCTCCCGAGCAAACATCAGTGCAGCTGGTTGTAGTGATATAACGCCATGTATATCCACTGGAACTACACTAGGTGTTATGTACTACCCGGAATGTTATTATGGTTACACCACTACCACGTATGGTTATTACGTCTGCCTACTGAGCCACGATTAAACCTGAGTTCTATAACCCGGTGTGGTCATTGATCCTCGACCAATACTACCCCAAGTATTACTTCACCCGCCAGTGAAAAAGGGGTTACATAAGTTTCACTGTTTGCATCCACACAGTAAAAAGTGATCATATGCTGCCATTCAATTAAAGCGTGTTTTTTATTTGATTGGACCCGATATAATGGTATTTATGATATTTTGGGTCTATATATGTATTAAAATCACTTTAATTCAATGGAAATCAGGGCCTCATTGGTTCAATGTATTTGACTGACTTAAAACCAAAGACTATTTTTCCATCCAGTATGTCACGTGACTACTGACGCAGCCAAACTTTGGTTCTCAAAATCTCTTGATTTTATGCCATTTTTCTTTTCACTGCTTGGAGCCCTGAGGAGAAGTCAAGTTCACGGCCAACTTGTGCCAAGTGCCAATTTCTCGGTAAGAAGTGAGCCGAAGCGCGAAAAAGCCCAGTAAACATTGAATATCGACATGTTTTTGTAACATTTTGGCACACTCGGGTGTGATTTTTAAGTGACTGATTAAAGCTAATTATAACGTTATCGCACGGCAGTTTATACGTTCATAGCTAGCTAGCCTGGCTAGGAAACGACTAGCTAGCATAAGCTAGCTAACGTTAGTTAGCGATTTTTTTTTTTTAAAGTTAGCGAATATTGCCACGTTATCACACCGACAACCAACCGAGCGATTGGCTACGCCTGACGTTAGAAGACAGACCTGCTGCTAGCTGCTATAAACGGGGCTTGCTAATTCTAGCTAGCCACACAGTCTCGCTTGCTTAATTCCGGTTTAACGTTAGCCGCTCACCTGCTTGCATAACGATATCGGAGATGTCTATATACATGTAACGTTACATCCAGATGTCATTTTAATGTGTGCGAATTTTCACTAGCTCACGTTAGCTTATGCTAGCTTGTCAGTCCCACGCCAAGGCAAATGCTATCTAGCTAGTTGGCTTGTTGAATTTTCTACTTGGAATCATTTAATATCGTCAGTTTCGATGCATGTGAGCCTAATGTTTATTGAACGATTATGCTCGTCACTATTAAGCACCCGTAGCTAAGCAGCACAAGAGATTCACTTCTTGTACTAGCTAACGTTAGCTAGCACTAGCAACATGTGTAGGTAGGCCTCGTGCAGCACATTGTGAACGGCTCTTAGCTACAAACCGAGGCTTATGCTGCATGAATGCCCGGTGCGACACATGTGAACGGTGTTTGCTAAATCGCGGGCTGAAAGGGGTTGTTACTTCCAATGGGAAACGCTGGTAAGCCCCTTGTTATGTCTGCACACATCGACAGTGCTGCATTTGATTTGGTGCTGTTCTATTGTGCTGGGATCGCTTGGTGATGCCTGCGGGCTCTGGGTTGTTTGATCGGGTCTGCCTGTGATGCTGTGTCAGTCTAAATAAAGAATGCAACGTAGAGGTTGTGTCGAGCGACAGCGCTGTGTCCTGACGTGATTTCTCAATACAATATTGGCGACGAGGATGGCTGATATCTCTCTCCCACCACCTGCCCCCTTCCTGGCGTTACCTGGCGAGCCTCCGGTACCATGGACTCGCTGGCTACATAGTTTTGAAAATTACATCATCGCCTCAGGGCTCGACGACGTGAGCCAGGCTAGGAAGACGGCTCTGTTGCTACACTGCTTGGGAGCAGAGGGTCATCGTGTGCTCGGGACTCTGGGGAACGTCACAAACTTTGACAAAGCTGTGGGACTTATGAGCACCCATTTCGCTGCTCCACAGAGTGCCCTCCTTCGGCGATTTATATTCCGTCAGCGACACCAACTGCCTGGTGAGTCTGTGCGGCAGTACGTAGCTAATTTGCGAGGGCTAGCTAGCTCATGCAAGTTTGGCGCGCTTCAGGACGAGATGGTTCGCGACCAGCTAATCGAACACACCAACAACGCAAAGGTGCGTGAGACTCTCCTGCTGGAAAAAGACGATCTGCTGCTGTCCAGAGCAATTACCATCGCACTACAGGTTGAGGGAGCAGCTGAGTGTGCTGCTATGCTAAATACACAGCAAGTGGCCACCTCCAGTCAAGCTGCCAACGACTCCTCCCTCTACTCACGGCTGCCCCTCGGGACGCAACCCAGCCAGAGCGAGGCCGTCGTCGACGTAGAAGTCGCGTTCCACTAAGTGCTTGGCATCCATTCCGTGTTCCCTGGAGCTGTGTTCTGCTGCTCGGTGAAGTCCATAGATGGCGACAGCTGGGGATGGTGAGTTGCCGAATACGTGGACCTTCATGCGATACTCGGCAATCTCTCGGTTGGGGTCGTTGTTGTTGAACCACAGGAAACACAAGAAATCTCTGTTGTCTTCTCGAACGACGAAGCTGTGAAACATCTGCTCGATGTCCGCTATGACAGCCACTGTTTCTCTTCGGGAGCGCAGCAAGACTCCCAGCAAGCTGTTGTTCAGATCCGGGCCGGTAAGTAGCACGCACATCGTTCAGGGAGATGCCGTGATGTTGAGCGCTGGAATCGAAGACAACCCTGATCTTGTCTGGCTTTTGAGGATGGTAGACGCCGAAGATAAGTAAGTACCAGCACTCACTTCCCTCCGGTAGTGGTGGGGCCAACTCAGCCTGGTCGTGATCAAAGATGTTTTGCATGAAGGTGTGACGAAGTCGGCTTTCATCTTAGGCTTTCTTTCCAGGGTGCGGCGGGGAGAGGTAAGTCTGCTGAGAGCTTGGTCTCGATTGTTCGGGAGCCGTCGACGAGGGGATCGGAATGGGAGAGGCGCCACCCAGCTGTTTGTGTCGTCCATCACCATCTCTCTGTCCATGAACTCCAGGAACAGACGATCTTCGATGGAAAGCCCCACTTTGTCGTCATCAGGGACTGGGGTGTCATGTTTGATGCTGTAAGGAGGAACCTTTCCTTGACCTGGAGACGGTTGGGGCACAGAGTGAGGAGAGATGGCCTTCCGTTTTCTAGCACGCTGGTGCGATAGGAAGTCACAGCTGCTGGCTTGTGGGCTGAACCCAGGCACACGTCCCCTATAACCACCCAACCCAGGTCTAGACGTTGGGCATAGGGGGCGCTGGGAGGACCATTGCGTTGCTCCCTGACTTTGTGGACCTGAAGGATGTGGCGTCCCAGAAGTATCAGGATCTGGGCTTCAGGGTCCAGGCGAGGGATTCTGCGAGCGATGGACTTCAGGTGGCTGTGGTGCTGTGCAGCTTCTGGGGTCGGGATTTCTGACCGATCGTCAGGCATATGGTTGCACTCAATGAGTGTTGGAAGCAGCACACTTGTTTTTTCCATCCAACGACTCCGCCAAGAACCCTGTGGCTCTTCCTCCAGATGTATCGGTGACTCCTGCACATGTACGCAGGGTGTACGGTGAGTCTGAACCTCTGATTTGGATGAGGTAGAAGAAATCAGACCTCGCCAGAGATCTGTTGCTCTGGTCGTCCAGGACGATGTAGACGTTACTAGCTCTGTCTGGGTGTGCTGTGCATTTAGAGGTGACTGCTGGTGGAGGCGCCTCCTCTTCACTCTCCCCGCCATGCTCTGAGGTGGGGTCCTTGTCTTTTTTGTCCCGTGGAGGAGGTCCAGGGTGGAGCGCCGCTATGTGGTCATCGCTCTCACATTCGCTGCACTTCAAAGTTGCCTTACAGTTCTTCGCCAAGTGAGTTGTGGAGGAGCAACACCTGTAGCAGGCACCATTCTCTTTCAGAAAGGCTTTGCGCTCCTCAAGAGACTTGCTTCGAAAACCCCGACATTTCTTTAGAGGATGGCGCTTCTGATGGATGGGACATTGTTTCCCTTTGTCGCCAGGCATGCTGCTCGAACTGCGTGACTGAGAAGCTGAGCGGTTTGTTGAGACCTCTGTCTTGTGGGTGGAGACATTCGTTTTGGCGTGTCTTGATTCCTTTTCTGATCGCTCATGTTTTGAGAACCCTGTGGAGGACTTGCTGGACGTTTTCGAGGGAGCTGAAGGGAGAGTAAAGCTGGGGTCGTTTCTTCTGTGTGCCTCGCTGCAGAGGAAGTCTGCGAAGAAGGTGAATGGGGGGGGGCATGGTGCTGCTCTTTGTACTGGGAACCCTTAGTTATCCACCTCTCTTGTAGACTGTGTGGCAGCTTCTCAACGATCGGGTTGACACCCCTGGCGGTGTCCAGGTACGAGAGCCCCGGCAGGTAGCCCTCACACTTAGCAGAGTCTAACTCCATCAGCAGGTCTCCCAGTTCCCTCAACTTTACGGGGTCTTTCTGAGAGATTTTTGGAAAGTTCTCTATCCTCTCGAAGAGCGCTCTCTCGATCACTTCAGGGGAGCACTCTTCTAGGCGTTCCCAGACATGTTGTAGGCCCACTACAGGGTCGGCGACGTGCACATAGCGAATCCTTGTAACGTGCTCTGAGAACTCTTTTCCTAACGACTTTGTCAAGAGGTCGAGCTCCTTGCTGGCAGTTAAGTTCAGTCCTTCAATGGCGTTGAAGAAAGAGGACTTCCATGCCCAATAATTTTCTGGGCGCTCGTTGAACTGGATGAGACCGGAATTCACAAGCTCTCGGCGCACCAAGTACCTCGCAATGGCATTCGTACCAGTCGTGTCATGACGATGTGGCTGCGGTGAGGCTCTGAGAGGAGAGTGGTGCAGCTGAGCAGGAGGAGGCTGAGAAGGGGAGAGCTGAGCAGGATGTTGGTGATGTATGTGGAGTACAAAATGATCTCCATATGCACTCCGTATGTACTCTGTAGTTTTCCACTTGTCTGTGTGTATGAAACTTCTCACTCACTGCAGACACACATAACCATTGTTCTCATGCGTACCTTCCATGGGGCCACATAGCAACTGTTACTATGCTTGCCTCCCCGTTGCCGCATCCCAGGAACGGCCAGGTACAGCAAAAGACAAGTGCAACAGGCGTACAGACACTCACGAGGCACAGAACGTGATTAACGTAGATGTTTCCTTCATACCTTTGTAAGATTACACCTTAGTTGACGCAGGAAACATAGTGTATGACGCGACGGACTGTTGTATAAAAAACCACTATCTCCAGCTCAGAGGCAGAGCATATCCTCACAGACGAACCTCTGTGTGGCCTTATGTCTCTCCATCTGCAGATGCATTAAAGATTCTCTGTTTGCTTCAATATTTGTCCGATGATTATTCTCCCCAGAGGTTGCTGGGGCAAGAGCCCATTAAAAGGATAAAGGAAATCCACAACAATTTGGTGTCAGAAGCGGGATCTCACGTCGCCCCGCCAGACGGACAACCGGCTGACTGATCATCTCGGGACAAGAACATAGTCACCGATCTCCCAATAACCTCACCAGGTTTGAGAAGAAGAAAGGGAGAGGCGGGTGGTCCGTTTGTTCGGTGTCGCTGAGATCCCTCAGCAAAACCCTGGGAGATTCATCGCACGGGTAAGCAGAATTCTTTAAAGGATAAAATGATCATTTAAAACGCGTACTATTGAAACCAGATGAGGTCGTGCACTGACAATTAAGCGGCTGTTCACCCTCGGTCTCGCACTAATAGAAGTGGTCATTTGGTAGGATCAAGTGAATTTTGAGGGGAAAAAAAGAAAATAAAAGGGAAAAAAGGGCAGTAAACCGCCCCCGATAGATATGGAGGGTCCGATCTATCAGATAATGAGTGATAAGGAAATATGGTGAAGACTCGGTAAAATATATTTTAAACTGGATGCAGGATCATGGGTTTCCTGTTGAAGGAACTTTGAGCAAGAATAAACTAATGAAAGTCCGACAGTCCATGGAAAAGGGAAAAGCGAAGGTCTTAGAAAGGAAAAAGATTCCTACAACATGGTTAGAGTATATGGCAGAGCAAGAAAGAATTTTGGGAATGTGGGAGAAAGAGTGTGAAAGTAGGGAAAGAAAAAGGCTACAGAGGACTATGACGCGCAGCGACGACTCGGACAAAGACAGAGATACGACAGCTCACGTATCAACCAAAGACCCGTTCTCACACACCTCTCCTAATCCATCTCTGACATCCACCCCTCCGCCATACTCACATGGCAGCCAGCCTCTCTCTCTCCTTTTGTCTTCCTTATATCCGCAGCTCATAGCGATGTCTCTGGGACACCCCTCTGACGACTCCGGGTGCGTCCAACAACCTGTCCAACAACGCGGCGCCATGAGACCGATCCTGGGACCACCACCGACACCCCGTCTGACACCACCACCACCACCAACACCCCAACCGCCACCAGTTCTCTCTCCCCCGTCCACGGCGAGAGGCCAATGGGAAACTCACCTCTGCAAACATTTCCTGGCCGGCCTGCAGGACGGAGTTAGGAAAGCCATAGAAACACACTGCGTAGGATACGGAAAGAGACGACTGGAAGACTTGCTGAGACATGCTGATCATGCCCACGATCAAATGCAGAAAAAGGAAGAAGAACAGAAGGCAAGGCAGGCTCAGGACAAACATCGCACCTCTCTCTCTCTCCTCCATGGCGCTGCAGCGGCTTCCTTCACCCTACTAACCTGTGCAACAGGACAGACCCGGGGACCGTTCACGATGTCAGAACCCGTGACAACACGCCCAGCCCAGCGGCCCCCAACCGGGTGACGACTGCTGCTTCACATGTGGCCAGCCTGGTCACTGGGCTGAACCCTGTCCACTCCGTGAAGGGCATCAACCAAAGGCGCGGAAGAGGCCGAGGATGGAGCAACGGACCTCACAACCAGTGGGCCCCACGGGGAGGCTCATACCGGGGTTCGGACTGACAGGCGACATGGGAGGAGGAGGGGGGGGTCCTGGACACATCTGCTGCCACATCAGGTCGTATGAATGCACAGACACAACCAAATACACTGATTTGCAATGAAGACTCTGCTTTGCTGTTAGCTTCCCCAGTTGGACAGTATGTATCTCATGAGCTAGCTTTCCGAAAACTGCCAATGATAACCTTGCATCTTGCAAATGCTGGGCTGCCTTTCTTGTTAGACACTGGAGCCACACGAACGGTGGTGAGAACCGCCTATTGGCCGGCCACGGTTAACACGGAGCGGCCAAACGGTCCTCTCCACTGTTGCGAGTGGTACGTGTGTCACGGAGCCATTATCCGTTCCTGTGCGCTTGTTTGCCTGGATGACAGCTCATCAACAAAATTGCCTGTTTTAATTTCTGATAACTGCCCATTTAAATTGTTGGATAGAGATGGCATGATCCAACTGGGCATCTCTGTTGTTTCCACCTCATCAGGGCTGTACATCACTTCGTTACCAGCAGCGAATATTTTTTTGCATACACATAACCCCGCCCTCCCTCTACGGGTCTACATGTGGGCTCCTACCGCCTCCCAATACACACAGTGGCTCTGCTCCCTTGCTCACACACCACAACAGGGGACGCATCGACCTACATGACAACGGACAACCTACACTGCACCGCTCATGTCACGTGTACATTAGACAACGACCAAACTGCGTTGTTTTCGGTTGATGACTCGGTCCCGCACGTCTCCTTGGTAAAACCACGGGGTTCCCAGTGGACAGATACGGGTCCACTCGCGCGACAAGCTTCTCTGGCGTCAGATTGGCTTCCCGCCGACTCTTCCCGCGACTGGTACCCCTCACTAAAATTATACCGGGTAGACGTCAGCGCCACCGTTGCGGTGACGCCACGAATGTTGGCTCTTTCCGCCCCCTCACCATCAGTGACTGAGGCCCATACACACACACACACACTGCACTTGCTCCGCAGCTTCACAACATCCCCTCCCATCTTTGGGCTGACGGGAAATAGGATGTAGGTCTCATACGTAATTGTGAGCCCGTCATCATTACCCCGAAATCCGACTTCCGTCCCCACCAACCTCAGTACCCTTTGAAACCGGAAGCGGTTAATGGCATCTGCCCTGTATTCAATGCCTTGCGTGTCAAGGGCATAATTGTCCCTTGCCCCACCTCCCCGGTTTCCACTCCCATCTTCCCCGTGAAGAAGATACGCCCACCCGGACAGCCCACTGAATGGAGGTTCGTTCAAGACCTTCAGGCAGTAAATGCAGCTGTCAGGGCCCGCACGCCCTGCGTCCCCAATCCCTACACCCTTATGTCTCAGGTTCCCCCTTCTGCACGGCGGTATACCGTTGTGGACCCTGCCAACGCTTTCTTCAGCGTCCCTGTTCTGGTTTGCGTTCCTATTTGACGGTCGGCCTTACACATGGACAAGGCTGTGTCAGGGCTATTGTGAAAGCCCCACGATCTACAACGCGGCGTTTCGAGACAGCCTTAGCACACTTACGCTGACGCGCGGCTCAACCCTATGGCAGTACGTCGACGACCTCCTGCTTTGTGCCCCCACCACAACGCAGTGCAGCCGTGACTCGGTCTCTCTCTTACGCCATCTGGCCCAAGAAGGTCGCCAAGCTAGTCTCTCCAAACTCCAATTTTGTCAACCACACGTCACTTTCCTCGGACACACGGTCCTGTAACTGTAACCCTAACCCGTCTCTGGAAAAAACACACTGTCCCTTTTTTTCTTTTTTTTTTCTTTTTTTCTCCCCCTTTCTGTTTTTTTCCGTCTATGGGGAGGGCGCTCGTTTGCCGGATGTCGCGTCACGTTTCCCGTGACAACGGCGTGGGGGGCCGCCTTTTCCGGAGAGCGTGCCATCTACCGGAGGTGGTGTCATATTTCCCAGTTTATATTTAGAGGCGGAGCTCCATTCTCTCTTTTCGACGGAGTCCGGCAGAACTACGTCGCCCGCTGTTCGGTGAGTTGGACTAATGTTGGCTTTTTTTTTTGATTGTTAATTTGATTTTTACGAGCCTTAGAAGGCCACCGAGATGCCGCCCGGTCATTTTATTGTTGGAGGGAAATGTATGGTGAAAAAGGCGTTCTGTTAGTGGGATGTGTGAATAAACTATGTGTGGTGTCCCGTGGTTTGCGTGTATAACTATGCGTGAGTGTTTTTAGCCTATGTGTGGTGCGGTATGCAAATGACCAGGAGGTGTTGAAAAAATGTGCGTGCACCTGGCAAGAAAGTCCAGTCCGTGATCCAAGAGGGGTTGTCCGAGAAAGTCCAGGTCCGAGATCCGGGAAGTCGAGTCCGAAAGGAGGGTTCCAGATAGAGGGACAAGGGGGGAGATCGCAGGAGAGGTCCGGGGAGAAAACGTGAAGGTCGCTGGGGACGAGGGAGACGCGGGGAGCCGTGGAAATCGCGGAGGGAGAGTCTTGGGAGGAAACAGAGACAGGAAGGTAAGACACTGGGGAATAAACAGAATGCAAGGAACGCTGGAGGGCTTGTCAGAACTTTACCGCAGGGTTCAGTACGTCGAAGCACAGAGAGACGTTCTGGGAGGCTTCTTGTAGAAGGCTGCCTGATTGCCACAGGTGTGCCTGATGGATGATGGCAAACACCTGGTGCAGTGCAGCGCTCGGGATGTTTCCGGCACGTCCGAGCTGGGGGAGTGGCTTGAACGTGCCGGGGAGGCAGCTCGGGGCGGTGTAACCACAACAGGACCCCCCCTCCTACGGGAGACACCGGGCGACCGTCCGATGGCGTTGGGGTGGGCCCGATAGAACTCCTCCAGGAGTGCGGGGTCGGCCAGGTAGGACCGGGGAACCCAGCTGCGGTCCTCGGGCCCATAGCCAACCCAGTCCACCAGGTATTGGTACCCACGCCCCCGGCGGCGTACGGCGAGCAGCTGGTCGACATCCCAGACCATGTCACCACCGTCGAGGATCCTGGGGGGTGGAGGAGCTTGGACAGGGGGAGACAGGGGGCTGGTGGCTACCGGTTTGAGGCGCGAGACATGGAAGACGGGATGGATCTTGAGTGAGGTAGGGAGATGGAGACGCACCGCCGAAGGGTTGACGATGCGGTCGATGGTGTAGGGACCGACGTAGCGGGGAGCCAGCTTCCGGTTGATGGTAGGGAAGGGCAGGTCCCGGGCCAGGAGCCATACCTTCTGGCCAGGTCGATAAGCTGGAGCTGGCACTCTCTGCCGGTTGGCGCTGCGCCGGGCCCGCTCTGTAGCTCGCAACAGAGCGGCCCGGGCGGTCTTCCAAACGAGATGGGCCTTCGTGGACGGGACCGCCACCTCCAACTCCTGATGGGGGAACAGAGGAGGTTGATAGCCAAGAGAACACTCGAAGGGGGACAAACCGGTAGCCGAACTCTCCATGGAGTTGAACGAGTACTCCACCCAGGGCAGGTACTTGCTCCAGGAGGCGGGGTTGCTGGTGGTAACGCAACGCAAAGCCGCCTCCAGGGCTTGATTGGCCCGCTCTGCCTGCCCATTGGTCTGGGGGTGATACCCGGAGGAGAGGCTGACCGTGGCCCCAATCCCCTTACAGAAGGCCTGCCATACCTTCGAAGTGAACTGGGGACCACGGTCAGAGACAATGTCCAGGGGAATCCCATGGGGTCGGACGAAGTGGGAGACGAGAAGGTCCGCCGTCTCGGCTGCAGAGGGGAGTTTGGTGAGGGCAACAAAGGGGACGGCCTTGGAAAACCGGTCGACAATGGTCAGAATGGTGTCATTGCCTTGCGACACGGGGAGGCCAGTTACAAAGTCCAAGGCAATGTGGGACCAAGGTCGGCCGGGGACAGGAAGGGGGCGCAGGAGACCTGCTGGAGGGCGATGGAGAGCCTTGCTGCGGGCGCAGGTGGTGCAGGCTGCCACGAATTCTCTGGTGTCTGCCTCCATGGTGGGCCACCAGAAACCCCTGCGGATGAAGGCCGCCGTTCGGTAGACACCGGGGTGGCAAGCAAGATGGCTGGAGTGGCCCCACTCCAGCACCTGGGGCCGGACACAGGGAGGCACAAATAGCCGGTTCCGGGGTCCATTGCGTGGGTCGGGTTGGGCGCGCTGGGCCCTTCTCACCACCGATGGCCCAGGTGACGACACCCACCACCCGGGCCGGGGGAAGGATGGTGTCTGGGGCGTCAGGGGACCCCTCGGGAAACAGACGGGAGAGGGCGTCTGCCCTGACGTTCTTGGTGCCCGGGCGGTAGGTGAGGGTGAAGTCGAACCGGCTGAAGAAGAGAGCCCAGCGCGCCTGCCTGGGGTTGAGCCTCTTAGCCGTCCGCACGTAGGTCAGGTTCTTGTGATCGGACCATACGATGAACGGCTGCCCTGCTCCCTCCAGCCAGTGTCTCCACTCCTCTAGGGCGGCGTGGACGGCCAGCAACTCCCTGTTGCCGATGTCGTAATTCTTCTCCGCAGGACTGAAACGCCGGGAGAAGAAGGCGCACGGGTGGATCTTCTGGTCCTCCTCCGACCGCTGGGAGAGGACGGCTCCGATGCCCGTGTCCGATGCGTCCACCTCCACGATGAACTGCCTGCACGGGTCCGGGTGGGCGAGCACCGGAGCCGTTGTGAACAGCCTCTTCAGGGCCAAAAGGCGGCTTCTGCCTCCGTGGTCCAGGAGAAGGGGCGGAGGTTGGAGGTGAGTGCAGTGAGGGGGGCGGCCACACGGCTGAACCCCCTGATGAAGCGCCGGTAGAAGTTTGCAAACCCCAGGAAGCGCTGGAGTTGCGTCCTGTTAGTGGGCCGTGCCCACTCCTCCACCGCTCGGGTCTTCCTGGGGTCAGTGCGGACGAGCCCCTTCTCCACGATGTGGCCAAGGAACTCCACGGAGGCGGAGTGGAACACGCACTTCTCGGCTTTCACGAAGAGCCTGTTCTCCAGCAGCCGTTGGAGGACCAGGCGGACATGCTGGTGGTGTTCCTCCTCAGTCCTGGAGAACACGAGGATGTCATCCAGGTACACCACCGCGAACGTGTTCAGCATGTCCCGGAGCACGTCGTTGACCAACGCCTGGAAGACGGCCGGGGCGTTGGTGAGGCCGAAGGGCATAACGAGGTATTCGAAATGCCTTAGGTGGGTGTTGAAGGCCGTCTTCCATTCATCCCCTTCCCGGATGCGCACCAGGTGGTATGCGCTGCGCAGGTCCAGCTTCGTGAACACCGTGGCGTGAGTGAGTAGCTCGAACCTGGAACTCATAAGGGGGAGTGGATATTTATTTTTCACCGTGATGTTATGTAGCATTCGATAATCTATGTAAGGCCTCAGGCTGCCCTCCTTCTTTGCCACAAAAAAGAAGTCCGCTGCCACCGGGGAAGACGAGGGCCTTATGATTCCTGAGGCCAGGGACTCTGTGATATAATTGCGCATAGCCTCCTTCTCCGGGACGGAGATGTTATGCAACCGACCGGTGGGAAGGGCGGCCCCGGGAAAGAGATCAATGGCACAATCATAGGGACGGTGAGGGGGGAGGGAAAGTGCACTGTCTTTACTAAATCTACTACTACTTTCGGCTGCTCCCGTTAGGGGTCGCCACAGCGGATCATCCGTTTCCATTTCTTCCTGTCTTCTGCGTCTTCCTCTGTCACACCAGCCACCTGCATGTCTTCCCTCACCACATCCATAAACCTCCTCTTTGGCCTTCCTCTTCTCCTCTTCCCTGGCAGCTCCATATTCAGCATCCTTCTCCCAATATACTCAGCATCTCTCCTCCACACATGTCCAAGCCATCTCAATCTTGCCTCTCTTGCTTTGTCTCCAAACCGTCCAACCTGAGCGGTCCCTCTAATATAATCGTTCCTAATCCTGTCCTTCTTCGTTACTCCCAGTGAAAATCTTAGCATCTTCAACTCTGCCACCTCCAGCTCCGCCTCCTGTCTTTTCGTCAGTGCCACTGTCTCCAAACCATATAACATAGCTGGTCTCACAACCATCTTGTAAACTTTCCCTTTAACTCTTGCTGGTACCCTTCTGTCGCAAATCACTCCTGACACACTTCTCCACCCACTCCAACCTGCCTGCACTCTCTTTTTCACCTCTCTACTGCACTCCCCGTTACTTTGGACAGTTGACCCCAAGTATTTAAACTCAGATGTCTTTGTCACCTCCACTCCTTGCATCCTGACCATTCCACTGTCCTCTCTCTCATTCACGCATAGGTATTCCGTCTTGCTCCTACTGACTTTCATTCCTCTTCTCTCTAGTGCATACCTCCACCTCTCCAGGCTCTCCTCAACCTGCACCCTACTCTCACTACAGATCACAATGTCATCCGCGAACATCATCGTCCATGGAGACTCCTGCCTGATCTTGTCCGTCAACCTGTCCATCACCATTGCAAACAAGAAAGGGCTAAGAGCCGATCCTTGATGTAATCCCACCTCCACCTTGAACCCATCCGTCATTCCAACCGCACACCTCACCATTGTCACACTTCCCTCATACGTATCCTGCACCACTCCTACATACTTCTCTGCAACTCCTGACTTCCTCATACAATACCACACCTCCTCTCTCGGTACTCTGTCATAAGCTTTCTCTAAATCTACAAAGACACAATGCAACTCTTTCTGGCCTTCTCTATACTTCTCAATCAACATTCTCAAAGCAAACATCGCATCTGTGGTGCTCTTTCGTGGCATGAAACCATACTGCTGCTCGCTGATCGTCACCTCTCCTCTTAACCTAGCTTCTATTACTCTTTCCCAAATCTTCATGCTGTGGCTGATCAACTTTATACCTCTGTAGTTGTTACAGTTCTGCACATCGCCCTTGTTCTTGAAAATCGGTACCAGTATGCTTCTTCTCCACTCCTCAGGCATCCTCTCACTTTCCAGGATTGTGTTAAACAATCTAGTTAGAAAGTCCACTGCCATCTCTCCTAAACATCTCCATGCCTCCACAGGTATGTCATCAGGACCAACTGCCTTTCCATTCTTCATCCTCTTCATAGCTGCCCTCACTTCCTCCTTGCTAATCCGCTGAACTTCCTGATTCACTATCCCTACATCATCCAACCTTCTCTCTCTCTCATTTTCTTCATTCATCAGCCCCTCAAAGTATTCCTTCCACCTTCTTAGCACACTCTCCTCGCTTGTCAGCACATTTCCATCTCTATCCTTGATCGCCCTAACTTGCTGCACATCCTTTGCAGCTTGGTCCCTCTGTCTAGCCAATCGGTACAAGTCCTTTTCTCCTTCCTTAGTGTCTAATCTGTCATACAACTCACCATACGCCTTTTCCTTTGCCTTTGCCACCTCTCTCTTTGCTTTACGCTGCATCTCCTTGTACTCCTGTCTACTTTCTTCATCTCTCTGACTATCCCACTTCTTCTTTGCCAACCTTTTCCTCTGTATAATTTGCTGTACTTCCTCATCCCACCACCAAGTCTCCTTGTCTTCCTTTCTCTGTCCTGATGACACACCAAGTACCTTCCTAGCTGTCTCCCTCACTCTTTCTGCAGTGGTTTTCCAGCCATCTGGCAACTCTTCACTACCACCCAGTGCCTGTCTTAACTCCTGCCTGAACTCCACACAACAGTCTTCCTTCTTCAACTTCCACCATTTGATCTTCGGCTGTGTCTTCACTCGCTTCCTCTTCTTGGTCTCCAAAGTCATCCTACAGACCACCATCCGATGCTGCCTGGCTACGCTCTCCCCTGTCACCACCTTGCAGTCTCCAATCCCTTTTAGATGGTGCCTTCTACATAAGATATAGTCCACCTGTGTGCACTTCCCTCCACTCTTGTACGTCACCCTGTGTTCCTCCCTCTTCTTGAAATATGTATTCACCACAGCCATTTCCATCCTTTTCGCAAAATCGACCACCATCTGTCCTTCCACATTTCTCTTCTTGACTCCATACTTTCCCATCACCTCCTCATCACCTCTGTTCCCTTCACCAACATGTCCATTGAAGTCCGCTCCAATCACCACTCTCTCCTCCTTGGGTACCCTCTCCACCATGTCGTCCAACTCATTCCAGAATTCTTCTTTTTCATCCATCTCACACCCAACTTGCGGGGCATATACGCTGATAACATTCAGCAATAAACCTTCAATTTCCAGCTTCATACTCATCACTCTGTCTGACACTCTCTTCACCTCCAGCACGCTCTTGACATACTCTTCCTTCAGAATTACCCCTACCCCATTTCTCCTCCCATTCACACCATGGTAGAAGAGTTTGAACCCACCTCCGATACTCCTGGCCTTACTCCCCTTCCACCTGGTCTCTTGCACACACAGTATGCCTACCTTTCTTCTTTCCATCATGTCAGCCAGCTCTCTCCCTTTACCAGTCATAGTGCCAACATTCAAAGTTCCAACTCTCACCTCCACATGCCTACCCTTCCTCCTCTCTAGCTGCCTCTGGACATGCTTTCCTCCTCTCCTTCTCCTTCGCCCAACAGTAGCATAGTTTCCACCGACACCCTGCTGGTTAACAGTACCGGTGGCGGTCGTTGGTAACCCGGGCCTCGACCGATCCGGTATGTAAGTCTTATTTATGATCCGCATATTTGATTTGGCAAAGATTTTACGCCGGATGCCCTTCCTGACGCAACCCTCCCCATTTGTCCGGGCTTGGGACCGGCACTAAGAATGCACTGGCTTGTGCATCCTCAGTGGCTGGGTTGCACTGTCTTTACTAAATAAATACAGGGGCTAAATCGTGATAAATGGGAGGAACACCAGTGAGATCCGTGGGAGGAGGCACGGGTCTGAGGCCGCTGGACGGGGAGTGGGCGGAGCGAAGGCAGTTGGCATGACACGCAACGCTCCAACCCAAAATCCGCCCAGTAGACCAAGAGATGTAGGGATCGTGCCGTTCCAACCACGGTCTTCCTAACACCAGGGGCGCTGTGGGGGCGTGCAAAACCAAGAAACGGATAGCTTCCACGTGATTACCCGAAAGGGTGAGGGTGAGGGAAGCAGTGCTATGTGTGATCTTACCAAGTGAACGACCATCTAGGGCTTGGGCTGTGAGGGGTGTGTCTAGGGGGACGAGTGGAATGCCGGCCTGCCGGGCCAGCGAGATGTCCATCAAACACTCGTCCGCCCCCGAATCCAGGAGTGCACCAACAGACAGTGAGTCGTTACCCCAGGTGAGAGTGACCGGAAAAAGGTGGTTGTGCTCCTTCTTGGGCTGGGGCTGAGGAAGGGTCGTCAGGCTCACTAGGACACCCCTCACTAGTGAGCTGGGCCTTTTTGGGCGAGTCGGGCAGGCCTTGATGTAGTGGCCCGACCTCCCGCAGTAGAGGCAGAGGTGGCCACGCATCCTCTGCTCCCTAACCTCCAGCGGGAGCCGTGACCGACCCAACTGCATGGGCTCCTCCTCCGGCCTGGATCCAGAAGCCACCCAGGGTTGCGAGGGGGAGTGTGAGGGTGGAGAGAGCCCACGGGACGCTGACCCAGGGAAGGCACCGGTAGAACGGACGGGGGTTGGTCTATGGGAGGGGCCAGCGCGAGGGGCGCGTTCCTGGCGCCGCTCCTGCAGCCGTTCGTCCATCTGGAGGGCGAGGGTGACGAGCTCGTTGAAGAAGGCAGGGCGGTCCCGAACGATGAGATCTTTGATGGGGTCGCTCAGCCCCCTCCTGTACGCGCACTTGAGCGCAGTGTCATCCCACCCACTGTCTGCCGCGAGTATACTTACCTCCAAGGAATAATCTGCCACCGACCTGGCTCCCTGTTGGATGGAATGGAGGCGGCCGGCAGCGTCCTGCCCGTCAGCTGGGTGGTCGAACACCAGATTGAACTCGCGGCGGAAGGCACAATAGTCCGAGGCGAGCTGCTCGGTATGGCCTACCGCCGCTATGGCCCAGCTGAGGGCTTTGCCGGTGAGGAGGGACATGACAAGGGCTACCTTGGTCTCTCCTGTCCTATACCTGGCTGGCTGGTGTTTGAACAGGAGCTCACACTGACCAAGGAAACCCCTGCACAGCTCGAACTCCCCACCGAAGGCCTTCGGGCAGGGGAGGTTAGGCTCGCACCAGGGGTCCAGTGGGGGTTGACTCGGAGGAGGGGGAACGTCGGGACCAGGAACGGGGAAACAGAAGGCCGAGCTGGGGGCAGAGACCGAGGCCAGGGCAGGGTGGTCACTCATCCTGGAGACCGCTGTGGAGAGTGCAGGGATCTGCGCGGTGAGGGCATCTAACGCGCTCGTCGCGGCCTGGGAGCCAGACTGAAGATCGCTGACCTCTCCGGTGACACGGGTGAAGGCAGTAGTAAGCTCTGAGCGGAGAGAGGCAAGTTGGCAACTGTGACTTCTTACTACTGCCTCTAGGGGGACGGGGCTCTGGGGCGTCACAGGGACCGTCCGCTCCTTGGGTTTGCCTGGGTCCATAATGGCTCCGACGTTCTGTTGTGCTCGCGCACCAGAACCTGACCCGTGTGGCGAAACCCAAGACAGACAGACACGAGATGACTTCTAAATCTACAAAGGGGGGTTTTATTGTGGGAGGGAAATGTATGGTGAAAAAGGCGTTCTGTTAGTGGGATGTGTGAATAAACTATGTGTGGTGTCCCGTGGTTTGCGTGTATAACTATGCGTGAGTGTTTTTAGCCTATGTGTGGTGTGGTATGTAAATGACCAGGAGGTGTTGAAAAAATGTGCGTGCACCTGGCAAGAAAGTCCAGTCCGTGATCCAAGAGGGGTTGTCCGAGAAAGTCCAGGTCCGAGATCCGGGAAGTCGAGTCCGAAGGGAGGGGTCCAGATAGAGGGACAAGGGGGGAGATCGCAGGAGAGGTCCGGGGAGAAAACGTGAAGGTCGCTGGGGACGAGGGAGATGCGGAAATCGCGGAGGGAGAGTCTTGGGAGGAAACAGAGACACGAAGATAAGACACTGGGGAATAAACAGAATGCAAGGAACGCTGGAGGGCTTGTCAGAACTTTACCTCAGGGTTCAGTACGTCGAAGCACAGAGAGACGTTCTGGGAGGCTTCTTGTAGAAGGCTGCCTGATTTCCACAGGTGTGCCTGATGGATGATGGCAAACACCTGGTGCAGTGCAGCGCTCGTCTCCTCAGAGCGCGAGCCGAGCGCTGGGATGTTTCCGGCACGTCCGAGCTGGGGGAGTGGCTTGAACGTGCCGGGGAGGCAGCTCGGGGCGGTGTAACCACAACACTCACCTCTGCAAACATTTCCTGGTCGGCCTGCAGGACGGAGTTAGGAAAGCCATAGAAACACACTGCGTAGGATACGGAAAGAGACGACTGGAAGACTTGCTGAGACATGCTGATCATGCCCACGATCAAATGCAGAAAAAGGAAGAAGAACAGAAGGCAAGTCAGGCTCAGGACAAACATCGCACCTCTCTCTCTCTCCTCCATGGTGCCGCAGCGGCTTCCTTCACCCTACTAACCTGTGCAACAGGACAGACCCGGGGACCGTTCACGATGTCAGAACCCGTGACAACACGCCCAGCCCAGCGGCCCCCAACCGGGTGACGACTGCTGCTTCACATGTGGCCAGCCCGGTCACTGGGCTGAAGACTGTCCACTCCGTCAAGGGCATCAACCAAAGGCGCGGAAGAGGCCGAGGATGGAGCAACGGACCTCACAACCAGTGGGCCCCACGGGGAGGCTCATACCGGGGTTCGGACTGACAGGCGACACGGGAGGAGGAGGTGGGGGTCCTGGACACATCTGCTGCCACATCAGGTCGTATGAATGCACAGACACAACCAAATACACTGATTTGCAATGAAGACTCTGCTTTGCTGTTAGCTTCCCCAGTTGGACAGTATGTATCTCATGAGCTAGCTTTCCGAAAACTGCCAATGATAACCTTGCGTCTTGCAAATGCTGAGCTGCCTTTCTTGTTAGACACGGGAGCCACACGAACGGTGGTGAGAACCGCCTATCGGCCGGCCACGGTTAACACGGAGCGGCCAAACGGTCCTCTCCACTGTTGCGAGTGGTACGTGTGTCACGGAGCCATTATCCATTCCTGTGCGCTTGTTTGCCTGGATGACAGCTCATCAACAAAATTGCCTGTTTTAATTTCTGATAACTGCCCATTTAATTTGCTGGATAGAGATGGCATGATCCAACTGGGCATCTCTGTTGTTTCCACCTCATCAGGGCTGTACATCACTTCGTTACCAGCAGCGAATATTTTTTTGCATACACATAACCCCGCCCTCCCTCTACGGGTCTACATGTGGGCTCCTACCGCCTCCCAATACACACAGTGGCTCTGCTCCCTTGCTCACACACCACAACAGGGGACGCATCGACCTACATGACAACGGACAACCTACACTGCACCGCTCATGTCACGTGTACATTAGACAACGACCAAACTGCGTTGTTTTCGGTTAATGACTCGGTCCCGCACGTCTCCTTGGTAAAACCACGGGGTTCCCAGTGGACAGATACGGGTCCACTCGCGCGACAAGCTTCTCTGGCGTCAGATTGGCTTCCCGCCGACTCTTCACGCGACTGGTACCCCTCACTAAAATTATACCGGGTAGACGTCAGCGCCACCGTTGCGGTGACGCCACGAATGTTGGCTCTTTCTGCCCCCTCACCATCAGTGACTGAGGCCCATACACACACACACACACTGCACTTGCTCCGCAGCTTCACAACATCCCCTCCCATCTTTGGGCTGACGGGAAATAGGATGTAGGTCTCATACGTAATTGTGAGCCCGTCATCATTACCCCGAAATCCGACTTCCGTCCCCACCAACCTCAGTACCCTTTGAAACCGGAAGCGGTTAATGGCATCTGCCCTGTATTCAATGCCTTGCGTGTCAAGGGCATAATTGTCCCTTGCCCCACCTCCCCGGTTTCCACTCCCATCTTCCCCGCGAAGAAGATACGCCCACCCGGACAGCCCACTGAATGGAGGTTCGTTCAAGACCTTCAGGCAGTAAATGCAGCTGTCAGGGCCCGCACGCCCTGCGTCCCCAATCCCTACACCCTTATGTCTCAGGTTCCCCCTTCTGCACGGCGGTTTACCGTTGTGGACCTTGCCAACGCTTTCTTCAGCGTCCCTGTTCATCCTGACGGCCAGTTCTGGTTTGCGTTCCTATTTGACGGTCGGCCTTACACATGGACAAGGCTGTGTCAGGGCTATTGTGAAAGACCCACGATCTACAACGCGGCGCTTCGAGACAGCCTTAGCACACTTACGCTGACGCGCGGCTCAACCCTTTGGCAGTACGTCGACGACCTCCTGCTTTGTGCCCCCACCACAACGCAGTGCAGCCGTGACTCGGTCTCTCTCTTACGCCATCTGGCACAAGAAGGTCACCAAGCTAGTCTCTCCAAACTCCAATTTTGTCAACAACACGTCACTTTCCTCGGACACACGGTCCTATAACCCTAACCCGTCTCTGGAAAAATAACCCTGTCCCCTTTTTTCTTTTTTTCTCCCCCTTTCTGTTTTTTTCCGTCTATGGGGAGGGCGCTCGTTTGCCGGATGTCGCGTCACGTTTCCCGTGACAACGGCGTGGGGGGCCGCCTTTTCCGGAGAGCTTGTCATCTACCGGAAGTGGTGTCATATTTCCCAGTATATATTTAGAGGCGGAGCCTCATTCTCTCTTTTCGTCGGAGTCCGGCACAGAGCTACGTCGCCCGCTGTTCGGTGAGTTGGATTAATGTTGGCTATTTTTTCGATTGTTAATTTGATTTTTACGAGCCTTAGAAGGCCACCGAGATGCCGCCCGGTCGTGAAAAGTCTAAGCCCTCGCCTGAAGAAGGTTCCATAAAACCGAAATGTCGCGCGACTTTCGTTGGTGGGGGACTGTGGCCGCCATCTAAACATCTTGTTTGATGGACAGTGTACAAGGTTAATTCCAATTTATTTGGGAATGCAGATTTAAATTTCTAACCTATTGTAAACGTTTGAACTACAAACGTTTGGACTGACACAGATTTACTATCTGTCGCAATTGTTGAGATTTAGCGGCGTTGTGAACGCCACCCATAAATGACGAGATGACACAAATGTTCGTTGACAATGTATTTCCTCCTGTACACAAGATAACATTAGCTGTTTCCAAACTGTACATGAGCTAACATAAGCTGGTCGTTTGGTTGACTGATACACGGCTAGCTGTACACACAGCTTGCTGAACAACAGCGTGCTGAATGACGTGATGCTGACCACAGCTGTGGGACCATACACTGGCTGTACACGTGCTGTACACGTGCAGTACTGAGCTGTGATGATGCTGGTTCTACAACGTTTCCACTTTATCGCATTTAAATTAACCGTTTCCACTTTATCGCATTTAATTAACTCTTGTATTTTTCGGGAGCTCAACTCCATGCAACCATGTGCTTCGTTTATTTCCACCGTTCAGAATCGCCTGCGCTGCATGATGACGTCATCTATGCGCCTCATATTACTGAGATTGGTGCCTCCATGGCTCCACCTGCTGGCCAGGCGGTCATACAATCATCCAATCTACTGTACATAACGTACACCTATTATGCCAGCGCCTGACGAGTGGCCGGATGGGGGGGTACCCTTTCCCCTGGCTTAACCCCAATCTTAACCTTAAACCCGAATTCTGCCAGGTAACCCTAGTTGTGACTTGAACCCTGGAAAGGTAACAAGAAGCCCTAGTTGAGGTTTTAACCCTTGAGGGATAAGATAGAAAAAGACACACAATTTTTTTTTCTTTAAATGGCGGGGGGGAACGAGAAGACCGCCTATTCTGTCCTACGTATTTGTGTCCATGTATAGACAGGCGGACAGATAGCCAACATGAAGAATCCCAAAGAAATACAGAGTCCCAGTCCAAGTTGAGGAACTTTACTGAAGAACTTTGAGAATTCAAACCTTTTTGTAAAACTGTATAGGGGGGCAATACAGAGAAAGAATGTTTCAATAAACATTGCATAAATTATAAAATGTTATCACATGTCTATGACATAACTACATAACATATGTAAATAACTGCACATGACTGCATGTAAATAATAATTGTAGGCTACATAACTGCATGTAAATAGCTGCACATAACCTAGGAATGACGAAATCACACATGAATTATGAATGACTTATGAACTAATTGTAAATAATGTACATATGACATAGATCTACTACTTTTGGCTGCTCCCGTTAGGGGTCGCCACAGCGGATCATCCGTTTCCATTTCTTCCTGTCTTCTGCGTCTTCCTCTGTCACACCAGCCACCTGCATGTCTTCCCTCACCACATCCATAAACCTCCTCTTTGGCCTTCCTCTTCTTCTCTTCCCTGGCAGCTCCATAATCAGCATCTCTCCTCCACACATGTCCAAGCCATCTCAATCTTGCCTCTCTTGCTTTGTCTCCAAACCGTCCGACTTGAGCGGTCCCTCTAATATAATCGTGCCTAATCCTGTGCTTCTTCGTCACTCCCAGTGAAAACCTTAGCGTCTTCAACTCTGCCACCTCCAGCTCCGCCTCCTGCTGTCTTTTCGTCAGTGCCACTGTCTCCAAACCATACAACGTAGCTGGTCTCACAACCATCTTGTAAACCTTCCCTTTAACTCTTGCTGGCACCATTCTGTCGCAAATCACTCCTGACATTCTTCTCCGCCCTACCTGCACTCTCTTCTTCACCTCTCTCCTGCACTCCCCGTTACTTTGGACTGTTGACCCCAAGTATTTAAAGTCATATGCCTTCGTCACCTCCACTCCTGACCATTCCACTGTCTTCCCTCTCTTTCACACACAGGTATTCCGTCTTGCTCCTACTGACTTTCATTCCTCTTCTCTCCAGTGCATACCTCCACATCTCCAGGCTCTCCTCCACCTGCACCCTACTCTCGCCACAGATCACAATGTCATCCGCGAACATCATCGTCCATGGAGACTCCTGCCTGATCTCATCCGTCAACCTGTCCATCACCATTGCAAACAAGAAGGGGCTCAGAGCCGATCCTTGATGTAATCCCACCTCCACCTTGAACCCATCTGTCACCTCGCCACTGTCACACTTCCACGTGCATATCCTGCACCACTCCTACATACTTCTCGGCAACTCCCGGCTTCCTCATACAATACTACATCTCCTCTCTCGGCACCCTGGCTTATGCGTTCTCTAAATCTACAAAGACACAATGTAACTCCTTCTGGCCTTCTCTATACATCTCCATCAACATTCTCAAAGCAAACATCGCATCTGTGGTGCTCTTTCGTGGCATGAAACCATACTGCCGCTCGCTAATCGTCACCTCTCCTCCTCTTAACCTAGCTTCGATTACTCTTTCCCAAATCTTCATGCTGTGGCTGATCAACTTTATACCTCTGTAGTTGCTACAGTTCTGCACATCGCCCTGGTTCTTGAAAATCGGTACCGGTATGCTTCTTCTCCACTCCTCAGGCATCCTCTCCCTTTCCAAGTTTGAGTTAAACAATCTAGTTAAAAACCCCACTGCCATCTCTCCTAAACATCTCCATGCCTCCACAGGTATGTCATCGGGACCAGCTGCCTTGCCACTCTTCATCCTCTTCATAGCTGCCCTCACGTCCTCCTTGCTAATCCACTGCACTTCCTGATTCACTATCCCCACATCATCCAACCTGCTCTCTCTCTCTCATTTTCTTCATTCATCAGCCCCCCAATGTACTCCTTCCACCTTCTCAGCACACTCTCTTCGCTCGTCAGCACATTTCCATCTCTATCCTTCATCACCCTAAGCTGCTGCACATCCTTTGCAGCTCGGTCCCTCTGTCTAGCCAATCGGTACAAGTCCTTTTCTCCTTCCTTAGTGTCTAACCTGTCATACAACTCACCATACGCCTTTTGCCTTTGCCACCTCTCTTAGCTTTACGCTGTGTCTCCTTGTACTCCTGTCTACTTTCTTCATCTCTCTGACTATCCCATTTCTTCTTTGCCAACCTCTTCTTCTGTATACTTTGCTGTACTTCCTCACTCCACCACCAAGTCTCCTTGTCTTCCTTCCTCTGTCCTGCCGACACACCAAGTACCTTCCTAGCTGTCTCCCTCACTATTTCTGCAGTGGTTGCCCAGCCGTCCGGCAACTCTCCACTATCCACCCAGTGCCTGTCTTAACCCCTGCCTGAACTCCACACAAGTTTTCCTTCTTCAACTTCCACCATTTGATCTTCGGCTCTGCCTTCACTCGCTTCCTCTTCTTGCTCCTCTAAAGTCAAGTTTTATTTTTATTTCAGTGAACTGAAATGTTTTTTTTTCTTCTCTTTTCACACCTGGTTTTAGTTCAGTTTTAGTGAACTACAATAACCTTGAGCTGGATCATGATCTGCTATTATAGACCATACTATACTGGTCTACCTGGGACTGCATCGTAGGTGAGGTCTGTTTGGGTCCTGCTCAAGTCCCACAGTGTCTATAGAGAGAAGAAGATGACGGTTAAGATACAAATGGGTCACTTCCATCAGCCTCCACTGATTCCCAGGGCAAATTAGCATGCTTTTTAACAAAAGCTATCGCCGCATGCTACCCCAAAAATGAAAACGCGCACGCAGAGCAACAGCCTACTTAGCAAGTTGGCTAACGTTGATTAGGTAAAAGCTAACTTACACAGCGACGCTCAGCTTTACTTGTAACTTAACACAACAAAACAACAAAACGTCTAGTGCAGCAGCACGTCTAGTACTGTTACCTCTCCAGCGTCGCGGCTCCGAACCGTAGTTGGAAGCCTCTGGTGGGTGTCTTGCTAGTCTATTTAGCTTAGCCTGGCTCGTAGCTGGTAACAACTTCATAAAGAGTCCGGACCAACTCTGCAGTGGAGAACGGGCCGGCCACTGCACTGCACTGCAGTCCCATTTAACACACGGCAGCCTCCCTCCCTCCCTCCCTCCCTCCCTCTCTCCCTGTGATGCATACAAATCATCACTGGTAACGGTGGCTACCTTCCTATCTGTCGGCAAACTAGCGTCTCCGCGGCTGCGGCTACAAACAGAAAATACACAGACACACACACACACACACGGCTGCGTCTACATCACCCCCCCCCCCACACACACACACACAATACCCACTAAGCCCTCTCCTTAAAGGGGCAAGGCACAGCTTGCATCAAAACGTATATGATTAATACTCACACTTTATTAATCTTGTAGGATGTGCCAGTGCTGCCGTGTCCAGGCTGTCCGCGCGCGTTGTTTGTGGCGCTTGCTTGACAGTACAACTTCCGGGTCAGCAAAAACGACTGTAACAAGGGTGTACCGGGGGTCGCTGCTCAACACACACAGTCCGCACAACAGTCGCAAATAAATGACTGACATCATTTTTTATTTTTGTTTTGTTTTTGTTTGTTTTTTTTGGGGGGGGGAGGGGCAGGGACTTCATATGTAATGGCTCCTCCCAGTGTAACGGGGCCAAATGGGTTGACATAAAATTAACATGATGATATTTTGACGTGGTCAAATAATGGACTTCTCAGCAAACCTTTCAGAGTTAACAAGCAAGCTTTTAATGACCGCAAGCCAAGCTAGTCATAACAGTCACAAATTCGTTTTGGTCTCAGCTTGATCCTTTTCTTGGCCACAGAAGCGACCTTATCTATTTGCCTACTCTTTACCCTCATGGTGGGAAATAGCATGTTGTCTAATCAACTTCTCTCGTAACGTCCCCATCACCTTGCACCGCATCCCCGCTATCTGTAACAGATATGCCCGTTTTTAACGTGTTCAATAGCCCACAACATAACCAAAACATCGACATTTCAGTTGCATCGTGGGTAACATGCAAATGAACTTGGAGCAGGAACACTCTAGTTGAATTCGCCACACTGCCTCCTTCCTTGAAAGACCAACGTCCCGTTGGCCTAACCCAAATCCCATGTGGATGGGTCCATCCACCATGAGGGTTTCTTCCGCCGAGCACCTCTCCCATCCCGGGCTGCTCCTTGCCGCGGGCTGCTGATGGATGACGGCGGCGGCTCTGCATCCGCTGGGTCTGAGCCCCCACTGTCGACGTCGACGTCACCGCTGTTTCCATTCCTGGCCAGGGAGGGCAGCTCTGTAAACCCAGTGTCCCCGCCCCCTCCCTGGCCCAAAACAAGGTGCTCTAATGGTAGCTCCTTGCTGACATCCAGGGAGGTTGGCTTTGATCCAGCAGTGTCCTTACCCACTCCCTGGACCCCGGTAGCCTGGTCTGTACTAAGTAAGGTGCGAGGCGATCTTGGTGAAGGATGACTATCCGAGGGCGGCTGTGGAGCTTCACTCTATAGATGACCTCTGAGATCCTCTTCAGGATGAGGCAGGGCCCCTCCCAGTTGCTGTTCAGCTTTGGGGACCGTCCCTTCGTTCGCCGTGGGTTATACACCCATACGTTGTCCCCCTGCTGGTACTCTTTGCGGTGGCAACGTACATCATAGGCTCTCTTCTGCCTTTCCCCTGCAGAAGCCATATTCTCTGGAGCCTGCTGATGAGGAGCCTCCATCCGGTCCTGTAGTGCGTCTACATAGTCCTGGCCCGGCGGCACTCGTACTGGTGGGTTTGGCGGCTTGCCAAAGACCAGATCCACAGGCGTCTGTAGCTCCCGAGCAAACATCAGTGCAGCTGGTTGTAGTGATATAACGCCATGTATATCCACTGGAACTACACTAGGTGTTATGTACTACCCGGAATGTTATTATGGTTACACCACTACCACGTATGGTTATTACGTCTGCCTACTGAGCCACGATTAAACCTGAGTTCTATAACCCGGTGTGGTCATTGATCCTCGACCAATACTACCCCAAGTATTACTTCACCCGCCAGTGAAAAAGGGGTTACATAAGTTTCACTGTTTGCATCCACACAGTAAAAAGTGATCATATGCTGCCATTCAATTAAAGCGTGTTTTTTATTTGATTGGACCCGATATAATGGTATTTATGATATTTTGGGTCTATATATGTATTAAAATCACTTTAATTCAATGGAAATCAGGGCCTCATTGGTTCAATGTATTTGACTGACTTAAAACCAAAGACTATTTTTCCATCCAGTATGTCACGTGACTACTGACGCAGCCAAACTTTGGTTCTCAAAATCTCTTGATTTTATGCCATTTTTCTTTTCACTGCTTGGAGCCCTGAGGAGAAGTCAAGTTCACGGCCAACTTGTGCCAAGTGCCAATTTCTCGGTAAGAAGTGAGCCGAAGCGCGAAAAACCCCAGTAAACATTGAATATCGACATGTTTTTGTAACATTTTGGCACACTCGGGTGTGATTTTTAAGTGACTGATTAAAGCTAATTATAACGTTATCGCACGGCAGTTTATACGTTCATAGCTAGGTAGCCTGGCTAGGAAACGACTAGCTAGCATAGTCGAGGCCAGAGCGAGGCCGTCGTCGACGTAGAAGTCGCGTTCCACTAAGTGCTTGGCATCCATTTCGTGTTCCCTGGAGCTGTGTTCTGCTGCTCGGTGAAGTCCATAGACGGCGACAGCTGGGGATGGTGAGTTGCCGAATACGTGGACTTTCATGCGATACTCGGCAATCTCTCGGTTGGGGTCGTTGTTGTTGAACCACAGGAAACACAAGAAATCTCTGTTGTCTTCTCGAACGACGAAGCTGTGAAACATCTGCTCGATGTCCGCTATGACAGCCACTGTTTCTCTTCGGGAGCGCAGCAAGACTCCCAGCAAGCTGTTGTTCAGATCCGGGCCGGTAAGTAGCACGCACATCGTTCAGGGAGATGCCGTGATGTTGAGCGCTGGAATCGAAGACAACCCTGATCTTGTCTGGCTTTTGAGGGTTGTAGACGCCGAAGATAAGTAAGTACCAGCACTCACTTCCCTCCGGTAGTGTTGGGGCCAACTCCTCCTGGTCGCGATCAAAGATGTTTTGCATGAAGGTGTGACGAAGTCGGCTTTCATCTTAGGCTTTCTTTCCAGGGTGCGGCGGGGAGAGGTAAGTCTGCTGAGAGCTTGGTCTCGATTGTTCGGGAGCCGTCGACGAGGGGATCGGAATGGGAGAGGCGCCACCCAGCTGTTGGTGTCGTCCATCACCATCTCTCTGTCCATGAACTCCAGGAACAGACGATCTTCGATGGAAAGCCCCACTTTGTCGTCATCAGGGACTGGGGTGTCATGTTTGATGCTGTAAGGAGGAACCTTTCCTTGACCTGGAGACGGTTGGGGCACGGAGTGAGGAGAGATGGCCTTCCGTTTTCGAGCACGCTGGTGCGATAGGAAGTCACAGCTGCTGGCTTGTGGGCTGAACCCAGGCACACGTCCCCTATAA
The DNA here is from genome assembly GCF_029633865.1 of Lampris incognitus. Classification (NCBI taxonomy): domain Eukaryota; kingdom Metazoa; phylum Chordata; class Actinopteri; order Lampriformes; family Lampridae; genus Lampris; species Lampris incognitus. The sequence goes on along the minus strand of NW_026611576.1, from coordinate 581,106 downwards.
CCACCCAACCCAGGTCTAGACGTTGGGCATAGGGGGCGCTGGGAGGACCATTGCGTTGCTCCCTGACTTTGTGGACCTGAAGGATGTGGCGTCCCAGAAGTATCAGGATCTGGGCTTCAGGGTCCAGGCGAGGGATTCTGCGAGCGATGGACTTCAGGTGGCTGTGGTGCTGTGCAGCTTCTGGGGTCGGGATTTCTGACCGATCGTCAGGCATATGGTTGCACTCAATGAGTGTTGGAAGCAGCACACTTGTTTTTTCCATCCAACGACTCCGCCAAGAACCCTGTGGCTCTTCTTCCAGATGTCTCGGTGACTCCTGCACATGTACGCAACGCAGGGTGTACGGTGAGTCTGAACCTCTGATTTGGATGAGGTAGAAGAAATCAGACCTCGCCAGAGATCTGTTGCTCTGGTCGTCCAGGACGATGTAGACGTTACTAGCTCTGTCTGGGTGTGCTGTGCATTTAGAGGTGACTGCTGGTGGAGGCGCCTCCTCTTCACTCTCCCCGCCATGCTCTGAGGTGGGGTCCTTGTCTTTTTTGTCCCGTGGAGGAGGTCCAGGGTGGAGCGCCGCTATGTGGTCATCGCTCTCACATTCGCTGCACTTCAAAGTTGCCTTACAGTTCTTCGCCAAGTGAGTTGTGGAGGAGCAACACCTGTAGCAGGCACCATTCTCTTTCAGAAAGGCTTTGCGCTCCTCAAGAGACTTGCTTCGAAAACCCCGACATTTCTTTAGAGGATGGCGCTTCTGATGGATGGGACATTGTTTCCCTTTGTCGCCAGGCATGCTGCTCGAACTGCGTGACTGAGAAGCTGAGCGGTTTGTTGAGACCTCTGTCTTGTGGGTGGAGACATGCCTTTTGGCGTGTCTTGATACCTTTTCTGATCGCTCATGTTTTGAGAACCCTGTGGAGGACTTGTTGGACGTTTTCGAGGGAGCTGAAGGGAGAGTAAAGCTGGGGTCGTTTCTTCTGTGTGCCTCGCTGCAGAGGAAGCCTGCGAAGAAGGTGAATGGGGGGGGGGGCATGGTGCTGCTCTTTGTACTGGGAACCCTTAGTTATCCACCTCTCTTGTAGACTGTGTGGCAGCTTCTCAACGATCGGGTTGACACCCCTGGCGGTGTCCAGGTACGAGAGCCCCGGCAGGTAGCCCTCACACTTAGCAGAGTCTAACTCCATCAGCAGGTCTCCCAGTTCCCTCAACTTTACGGGGTCTTTCTGAGAGATTTTTGGAAAGTTCTCTATCCTCTCGAAGAGCGCTCTCTCGATCACTTCAGGGGAGCACTCTTCTAGGCGTTCCCAGACATGTTGTAGGCCCACTACAGGGTTGGCGACGTGCACATAGCGAATCCTTGTAACGTGCTCTGAGAACTCTTTTCCTAACGACTTTGTCAAGAGGTCGAGCTCCTCGCTGGCAGTTAAGTTCAGTCCTTCAATGGCGTTGAAGAAAGAGGACTTCCATGCCCAATAATTTTCTGGGCGCTCGTTGAACTGGATGAGACCGGAATTCACAAGCTCTCGGCGCACCAAGTACCTCGCAATGTCATTCGTACCAGTCGTGTCATCACGATGTGGCTGCGGTGAGGCTCTGAGAGGAGAGTGGTGCAGCTGAGCAGGAGGAGGCTGAGAAGGGGAGAGCTGAGCAGGATGTTGGTGATGTATGTGGAGTACAAAATGTTCTCCATATGCACTCCGTATGTACTCTGTAGTTTTCCACTTGTCTGTGTGTATGAAACTTCTCACTCACTGCAGACACACATAACCATTGTTCTCATGCGTACCTTCCATGGGGCCACATAGCAACTGTTACTATGCTTGCCTCCCCGTTGCCGCATCCCAGGAACGGCCAGGTACAGCAAAAGACAAGTGCAACAGGCGTACAGACACTCACGAGGCACAGAACGTGATTAACGTAGATGTTTCCTTCATTCCTTTGTAAGATTACACCTTAGTTGACGCAGGAAACATAGTGTATGACGCGACGGACTGTTCTATAAAAAACCACTATCTCCAGCTCAGAGGCAGAGCATATCCTCACAGACAAACCTCTGTGTGGCCTTATGTCTCTCCATCTGCAGATGCATTAAAGATTCTCTGTTTTCTTTAATATCTGTCCGATGATTATTCTCCCCAGAGGTTGCTGGGGCAAGAGCCCATTAAAAGCATAAAGGAAATCCACAACAATTTGGTGTCAGAAGCGGGATCTCACGTCGCCCCGCCAGACGGACAACCGGCTGACCGATCATCTCGGGACAAGAACATAGTCACCGATCTCCCAATAACCTCACCAGGTTTGAGAAGAAGAAAGGGAGAGGCGGGTGGTCCGTTTGTTCGGTGTCGCTGAGATCCCTCAGCAAAACCCTGGGAGATTCATCGCACGGGTAAGCAGAATTCTTTAAAGGATAAAATGATCATTTAAAACGCGTACTATTGAAACCAGATGAGGTCGTGCACTGACAATTAAGCGGCTGTTCACCCTCGGTCTCGCACTAATAGAAGTGGTCATTTGGAAGGATCAAGTGAATTTTGAGGGGAAAAAAAGAAAATAAAAGGGAAACAAGGGCAGTAAACTGCCCCCGATAAATATGGAGGGTCCGATCTATCAGATAATGAGTGATAAGGAAATATGGTGAAGACTCGGTAAAATATGTTTTAGACTGGATGCAGGATCATGGGTTTCCTGTTGAAGGAACTTTGAGCAAGAATAAACTAATGAAAGTCCGACAGTCCATGGAAAAGGGAAAAGCGAAGGTCTTAGAAAGGAAAAAGATTCCTACAACATGGTTAGAGTATATGGCAGAGCAAGAAAGAATTTTGGGAATGTGGGAGAAAGAGTGTGAAAGTAGGGAAAGAAAAAGGCTACAGAAGACTGTGACGTGCAGCGACGACTCGGTAAAGACAGAGATACGACAGCTCACGTATCAACCGAAGACCCGTTCTCACACACCTCTCCTATTCCATCTCTGACATCCACCCCTCCGCCATACTCACATGGCAGCCAGCCTCTCTCTCTCCTTTTGTCTTCCTTATGTCCGCAGCTCATAGCGATGTCTCTGGGACACCCCTCTGACGACTCCGGGTCCGTCCAACAACCTGTCCAACAACGCGGCGCCATGAGACCGATCCTGGGACCACCACCGACACCCCGTCTGACACCACCACCACCACCAACACCCCAACCGCCACCAATTCTCTCTCCCCCGTCCACGGCGAGGGGCCAATGGGAAACTCACCTCTGCAAACATTTCCTGGCCGGCCTGCAGGACGGAGTTAGGAAAGCCATAGAAACACACTGCGTAGGATACGGAAAGAGACGACTGGAAGACTTGCTGAGACATGCTGATCATGCCCACGATCAAATGCAGAAAAAGGAAGAAGTACAGAAGGCAAGGCAGGCTCAGGACAAACATCGCACCTCTCTCTCTCTCCTCCATGGTGCCGCAGCGGCTTCCTTCACCCTACTAACCTGTGCAACAGGACAGACCCGGGGACCGTTCACGATGTCAGAGCCCGTGACAACACGCCCAGCCCAGCGGCCCCCAACCGGGTGACGACTGCTGCTTCACATGTGGCCAGCCCGGTCACTGGGCTGAAGACTGTCCACTCCGTCAAGGGCATCAACCAAAGGCGCGGAAGAGGCCGAGGATGGAGCAACGGACCTCACAACCAGTGGGCCCCACGGGGAGGCTCATACCGGGGTTCGGACTGACAGGCGACACGAGAGGAGGAGGAGGGGGTCCTGGACACATCTGCTGCCACATCAGGTCGTATGAATGCACAGACACAACCAAATACACTGATTTGCAAGGAAGACTCTGCTTTGCTGTTAGCTTCCCCAGTTGGACAGTATGTATCTCATGAGCTAGCTTTCCGAAAACTGCCAATGATAACCTTGCGTCTTGCAAATGCTGAGCTGCCTTTCTTGTTAGACACGGGAGCCACACGAACGGTGGTGAGAACCGCCTATCGGCCGGCCACGGTTAACACGGAGCGGCCAAACGGTCCTCTCCACTGTTGCGAGTGGTACGTGTGTCACGGAGCCAATATCCATTCCTGTGCGCTTGTTTGCCTGGATGACAGCTCATCAACAAAATTGCCTGTTTTAATTTCTGATAACTGCCCATTTAATTTGCTGGATAGAGATGGCATGATCCAACTGGGCATCTCTGTTGTTTCCACCTCATCAGGGCTGTACATCACTTCGTTACCAGCAGCGAATATTTTTTTGCATACACATAACCCCGCCCTCCCTCTACGGGTCTACATGTGGGCTCCTACCGCCTCCCAATACACACAGTGGCTCTGCTCCCTTGCTCACACGCCACAACAGGGGACGCATCGACCTACATGACAGCGGACAACCTACACTGCACCGCTCATGTCACGTGTACATTAGACACCGACCAAACTGCGTTGTTTTCGGTTGATGACTCGGTCCCGCACGTCTCCTTGGTAAAACCACGGGGTTCCCAGTGGACAGATACGGGTCCACTCGCGCGACAAGCTTCTCTGGCGTCAGATTGGCTTCCCGCCGACTCTTCACGCGACTGGTCCCCCTCACTAAAATTATACCGGGTAGACGTCAGCGCCACCGTTGCTGTGACGCCACGAATATTGGCTCTTTCCGCCCCCTCACCGTCAGTGACTGAGGCCCATACACACAAACGCACACACACACACACACACACACTGCACTTGCTCCGCAGCTTCACAACATCCCCTCCCATCTTTGGGCTGACAGGAAATAGGATGTAGGTCTCATACGTAATTGTGAGCCCGTCATCATTACCCCGAAATCCGACTTCCGTCCCCACCAACCTCAGTACCCTTTGAAACCGGAAGCGGTTAATGGCATCTGCCCTGTATTCAATGCCTTGCGTGTCAAGGGCATAATTGTCCCTTGCCCCACCTCCCCGGTTTCCACTCCCATCTTCCCCGCGAAGAAGATACGCCCACCCGGACAGCCCACTGAATGGAGGTTCGTTCAAGACCTTCAGGCAGTAAATGCAGCTGTCAGGGCCCGCACGCCCTGCGTCCCCAATCCCTACACCCTTATGTCTCAGGTTCCCCCTTCTGCACGGCGGTTTACCGTTGTGGACCTTGCCAACGCTTTCTTCAGCGTCCCTGTTCATCCTGACGGCCAGTTCTGGTTTGCGTTCCTATTTGACGGTCGGCCTTACACATGGACAAGGCTGTGTCAGGGCGATTGTGAAAGCCCCACGATCTACAACGGGGCGCTTCGAGACAGCCTTAGCACACTTACGCTGACGCGCGGCTCAACCCTATGGCAGTACGTCGACGACCTCCTGCTTTGTGCCCCCACCACAACGCAGTGCAGCTGTGACTCGGTCTCTCTCTTACGCCATCTGGCCCAAGAAGGTCACCAAGCTACTCTCTCCAAACTCCAATTTTGTCAACAACACGTCACTTTCCTCGGACACACGGTCCTATAACTCTAACCCGAACCCGTCTCTGGAAAAAACACACTGTCCCCTTTTGTCTTTTTTTTTTCTTTTTTCTCCCCCTTTCTGTTTTTTTCCGTCTATGGGGAGGGCGCGCGTTTGCCGGATGTCGCGTCACGTTTCCCGTGACAACGGCGTGGGGGGCCGCCTTTTGTGGAGAGCGTGACATCTACCGGAAGTGGTGTCATATTTCCCAGTATATATTAAGAGGCGGAGCCTCATTCTCTCTTTTCGACGGAGTCCGGCACAGAGCTACGTCGCCCGCTGTTCGGTGAGTTGGATTAATGTTGGCTATTTTTTCCATTGTTAATTTGATTTTTACGAGCCTTAGAAGGCCACCGAGATGCCGCCCGGTCGTGAAAAGTCTAAGCCCTCGCCTGAAGAAGGTGGCCGCCAACTAAACATCTTGTTGATGGACAGTGTACAAGGTTAATTCCAATTTATTTGGGAATGCGGTTTTAAATTTCTAACCTATTGTAAACGTTTGAACTACAAACGTTTGGACTGACACAGATTTACTATCTGTCGCAATTGTTGAGATTTAGCGGCGTTGTGAACGCCAACCATAAATGACGAGATGACACAAATGTTCGTTGACAATGTATTTCCTCCTGTACACAAGCTAACATTAGCTGTTTCCAAACTGTACATGAGCTAACATAAGCTGGTCGTTTGGTTGACTGATACACGGCTAGCTGTACACACAGCTTGATGAACAACAGCGTGCTGAATGACGTGATGCTGACCACAGCTGTGGGACCATACACTGGCTGTACACGTGCTGTACACGTGCAGTACTGAGCTGTGATGATGCTGGTTCTACAACGTTTCCACTTTATCGCATTTAAATTAACCGTTTCCACTTTATCGCATTTAATTAACTCTTGTATTTTTCGGGAGCTCAACTCCATGCAGCCATGTGCTTCGTTTATTTGCACCGTTCAGAATCGCCTGCGCTGCATGCCGACGTCATCTATGCGCCTCATATTACTGAGATTGGTGCCTCCATGACTCCACCTGCTGGCCAGGCGGTCATACAATCATCCAATCTACTGTACATAACGTACACCTATTATGCCAGCGCCTGACGAGTGGCCGGATGTGGGTACCCTTTCCCCTGGCTTAACCCCAATCTTAACCTCAAACCCGAATTCTGCCAGGTAACCCTAGTTGTGGCTTGTACCCTGGAAAGGTAACAAGAAGCCCTAGTTGAGGTTTTAACCCTTGAGGAATAAGATAGAAAAAGACACACATTTTTTTTTCTTTAAACGGCGGGGGGGAACGAGAAGACCGCCTATTCTGTCCTACGTATTTGTGTCCATGTATAGACAGGCGGACAGATAGCCAACATGAAGAATCCCAAAGAAATACAGAGTCCCAGTCCAAGTTGAGGAACTTTACTGAAGAACTTTGAGAATTCAAACCTTTTTGTAAAACTGTATAGGGGGGCAATACAGAGAAAGAATGTTTCAATAAACATTGCATAAATTATAAAATGTTATCACATGTCTATGACATAACTACATAACATATGTAAATAACTGCACATGACTGCATGTAAATAATAATTGTAGGCTACATAACTGCATGTAAATAGCTGCACATAACCTAGGAATGACGAAATCACACATGAATTATGAATGACTTATGAACTAATTGTAAATAATGTACATATGACATAGATCTACTAATTTCGGCTGCTCCCGTTAGGGGTCGCCACAGCGGATCATCCGTTTCCATTTCTTCCTGTCTTCTGCGTCTTCCTCTGTCACACCAGCCACCTGCATGTCTTCCCTCACCACATCCATAAACCTCCTCTTTGGCCTTCCTCTTCTTCTCTTCCCTGGCAGCTCCATAATCAGCATCTCTCCTCCACACATGTCCAAGCCATCTCAATCTTGCCTCTCTTGCTTTGTCTCCAAACCGTCCGACTTGAGCGGTCCCTCTAATATAATCGTGCCTAATCCTGTGCTTCTTCGTCACTCCCAGTGAAAACCTTAGCGTCTTCAACTCTGCCACCTCCAGCTCCGCCTCCTGCTGTCTTTTCGTCAGTGCCACTGTCTCCAAACCATACAACGTAGCTGGTCTCACAACCATCTTGTAAACCTTCCCTTTAACTCTTGCTGGCACCCTTCTGTCGCAAATCACTCCTGACATTCTTCTCCGCCCTACCTGCACTCTCTTCTTCACCTCTCTCCTGCACTCCCCGTTACTTTGGACTGTTGACCCCAAGTATTTAAAGTCATATGCCTTCGTCACCTCCACTCCTGACCATTCCACTGTCTTCCCTCTCTTTCACACACAGGTATTCCGTCTTGCTCCTACTGACTTTCATTCCTCTTCTCTCCAGTGCATACCTCCACATCTCCTCCACCTGCACCCTACTCTCGCCACAGATCACAATGTCATCCGCGAACATCATCGTCCATGGAGACTCCTGCCTGATCTCATCCGTCAACCTGTCCATCACCATTGCAAACAAGAAGGGGCTCAGAGCCGATCCTTGATGTAATCCCACCTCCACCTTGAACCCATCTGTCACCTCGCCACTGTCACACTTCCACGTGCATATCCTGCACCACTCCTACATACTTCTCGGCAACTCCCGGCTTCCTCATACAATACCACATCTCCTCTCTCGGCACCCTGGCTTATGCGTTCTCTAAATCTACAAAGACACAATGTAACTCCTTCTGGCCTTCTCTATACTTCTCCATCAACATTCTCAAAGCAAACATCGCATCTGTGGTGCTCTTTCGTGGCATGAAACCATACTGCCGCTCGCTAATCGTCACCTCTCCTCCTCTTAACCTAGCTTCGATTACTCTTTCCCAAATCTTCATGCTGTGGCTGATCAACTTTATACCTCTGTAGTTGCTACAGTTCTGCACATCGCCCTGGTTCTTGAAAATCGGTACCGGTATGCTTCTTCTCCACTCCTCAGGCATCCTCTCCCTTTCCAAGTTTGAGTTAAACAATCTAGTTAAAAACCCCACTGCCATCTCTCCTAAACATCTCCATGCCTCCACAGGTATGTCATCAGGACCAGCTGCCTTGCCACTCTTCATCCTCTTCATAGCTGCCCTCACGTCCTCCTTGCTAATCCACTGCACTTACTGATTCACTATCCCCACATCATCCAACCTGCTCTCTCTCTCTCATTTTCTTCATTCATCAGCCCCCCAATGTACTCCTTCCACCTTCTCAGCACACTCTCTTCGCTCGTCAGCACATTTCCATCTCTATCCTTCATCACCCTAAGCTGCTGCACATCCTTTGCAGCTCGGTCCCTCTGTCTAGCCAATCGGTACAAGTCCTTTTCTCCTTCCTTAGTGTCTAACCTGTCATACAACTCACCATACGCCTTTTGCCTTTGCCACCTCTCTTAGCTTTACGCTGTGTCTCCTTGTACTCCTGTCTACTTTCTTCATCTCTCTGACTATCCCATTTCTTCTTTGCCAACCTCTTCTTCTGTATACTTTGCTGTACTTCCTCACTCCACCACCAAGTCTCCTTGTCTTCCTTCCTCTGTCCTGCCGACACACCAAGTACCTTCCTAGCTGTCTCCCTCACTATTTCTGCAGTGGTTGCCCAGCCGTCCGGCAACTCTCCACTATCCACCCAGTGCCTGTCTTAACCCCTGCCTGAACTCCACACAACAGTTTTCCTTCTTCAACTTCCACCATTTGATCTTCGGCTCTGCCTTCACTCGCTTCCTCTTCTTGCTCCTCTAAAGTCAAGTTTTATTTTTATTTCAGTGAACTGAAACGTTTTTTTTTGTTTTTTTTTCTTCTCTTTTCACACCTGGTTTTAGTTCAGTTTTAGTGAACTACAATAACCTTGAGCTGGATCATGATCTGCTATTATAGACCATACTATACTGGTCTACCTGGGACTGCATCGTAGGTGAGGTCTGTTTGGGTCCTGCTCAAGTCCCACAGTGTCTATAGAGAGAAGAAGATGACAGTTAAGATACAAATGGGTCACTTCCATCAGCCTCCACTGATTCCCAGGGCAAATTAGCATGCTTTTTAACAAAAGCTATCGCCGCATGCTACCCCAAAAATGAAAACGCGCACGCAGAGCAACAGCCTACTTAGCAAGTTGGCTAACGTTGATTAGGTAAAAGCTAACTTACACAGCGACGCTCAGCTTTACTTGTAACTTAACACAACAAAACAACAAAACGTCTAGTGCAGCAGCACGTCTAGTACTGTTACCTCTCCAGCGTCGCGGCTCCGAACCGTAGTTGGAAGCCTCTGGTGGGTGTCTCGCTAGTCTATTTAGCTTAGCCTGGCTCGTAGCTGGTAACAACTTCATAAAGAGTCCGGACCAACTCTGCAGTGGAGAACGGGCCGGCCACTGCACTGCACTGCAGTCCCATTTAACACACGGCAGCCTCCCTCCCTCCCTCCCTCCCTCCCTCCCTGTGATGCATACAAATCATCACTGGTAACGGTGGCTACCTTCCTATCTGTCGGCAAACTAGCGTCTCCGCGGCTGCGGCTACAAACAGAAAATACACAGACACACACACACACACACACACGGCTGCGTCTACATCACCCCCCCCCACACACACACACAATACCCACTAAGCCCTCTCCTTAAAGGGGCAAGGCACAGCTTGCATCAAAACGTATATGATTAATACTCACACTTTATTAATCTTGTAGGATGTGCCAGTGCTGCCGTGTCCAGGCTGTCCGCGCGCGTTGTTTGTGGCGCTTGCTTGACAGTACAACCTCCGGGTCAGCAAAAACGACTGTAACAAGGGTGTACCGGGGGTCGCTGCTCAACACACACAGTCCGCACAACAGTCGCAAATAAATGACTGACATCATTTTTTATTTTTGTTTTGTTTTTGTTTGTTTTTTTTGGGGGGGGGGGCAGGGGCTTCATATGCAATGGCTCCTCCCAGTGTAACGGGGCCAAATGGGTTGACATAAAATTAACATGATGATATTTTGACGTGGTCAAATAATGGACTTCTCAGCAAACCTTTCAGAGTTAGCAAGCAAGCTTTTAATGACCGCAAGCCAAGCTAGTCATAACAGTCACAAATTCGTTTTGGTCTCAGCTTGATCCTTTTCTTGGCCACAGAAGCGACCTTATCTATTTGCCTACTCTTTACCCTCATGGTGGGAAATAGCATGTTGTCTAATCAACTTCTCTCGTAACGTCCCCATCACCTTGCACCGCATCCCCGCTATCTGTAACAGATATGCCCGTTTTTAACGTGTTCAATAGCCCACAACATAACCAAAACATCGACATTTCAGTTGCATCGTGGGTAACATGCAAATGAACTTGGAGCAGGAACACTCTAGTTGAATTCGCTACACTGCCTCCTTCCTTGAAAGACCAACGTCCCGTTGGCCTAACCCAAATCCCATGTGGAGGGGTCCATCCACCATGAGGGTTTCTTCCGCCGAGCAGCTCTCCCATCCCGGGCTGCTCCTTGCCGCGGGCTGCTGATGGATGACGGGGGCGGCTCTGCATCCGCTGGGTCTGAGCCCCCACCGTCGACGTCGACGTCACCGCTGTTTCCATTCCTGGCCAGGGAGGGCAGCTCTGTAAACCCAGTGTCCCCGCCCCCTCCCTGGCCCAAAACAAGGTGCTCTAATGGTAGCTCCTTGCTGACATCCAGGGAGGTTGGCTTTGATCCAGCAGTGTCCTTACCCCCTCCCTGGACCCCGGTAGCCTGGTCTGTACTAAGTAAGGTGCGAGGCAATCTTGGTGAAGGATGACTATCCGAGGGCGGCTGTGGAGCTTCACTCTATAGATGACCTCTGAGATCCTCTTCAGGATGAGGCAGGGCCCCTCCCAGTTGCTGTTCAGCTTTGGGGACCGTCCCTTCGTTCGCCGTGGGTTATACACCCATACGTTGTCCCCCTGCTGGTACTCTTTGCAGTGGCAACGTACATCATAGGCTCTCTTCTGCCTTTCCCCTGCAGAAGCCATATTTTCTGGAGCCAGCTGATGAGGAGCCTCCATCCGGTCCTGTAGTGCGTCTACATAGTCCTGGCCCGGCGGCACTCGTACTGGTGGGTTTGGCGGCTTGCCAAAGACCAGATCCACAGGCGTCTGTAGCTCCCGAGCAAACATCAGTGCAGCTGGTTGTAGTGATATAACGCCATGTATATCCACTGGAACTACAATAGGTGTTATGTACTACCCGGACTGTTATTATGGTTACACCACTACCACGTATGGTTATTACGTCTGCCTACTGAGCCACGATTAAACCTGAGTTCTATAACCCGGTGTGGTCATTGATCCTCGACCAATACTACTCCAAGTATTACTTCACCCGCCAGTGAAAAAGGGGTTACATAAGTTTCACTGTTTGCATCCACACAGTAAAAAGTGATCATATGCTGCCATTCAATTAAAGCGTGTTTTTTATTTGATTGGACCCGATATAATGGTATTTATGATATTTTGGGTCTATATATGTATTAAAATCACTTTAATTCAATGGAAATCAGGGCCTCATTGGTTCAATGTATTTGACTGACTTAAAACCAAAGACTATTTTTCCATCCAGTATGTCACGTGACTACTGACGTAGCCAAACTTTGGTTCTCAAAATCTCTTGATTTTATGCCATTTTTCTTTTCACTGCTTGGAGCCCTGAGGAGAAGTCAAGTTCACGGCCAACTTGTGCCAAGTGCCAATTTCTCGGTAAGAAGTGAGCCGAAGCGCGAAAAAGCCCAGTAAACATTGAATATCGACATGTTTTTGTAACATTTTGGCACACTCGGGTGTGATTTTTAAGTGACTGATTAAAGCTAATTATAACGTTATCGCACGGCAGTTTATACGTTCATAGCTAGCTAGCCTGGCTAGGAAACGACTAGCTAGCATAAGCTAGCTAACGTTAGTTAGCGAATTTTTTTTTTTTAAAGTTAGCGAATATTGCCACGTTATCACACCGACAACCAACCGAGCGATTGGCTACGCCTGACGTTAGAAGACAGACCTGCTGCTAGCTGCTATAAACGGGGCCTGCTAATTCTAGCTAGCCACACAGTCTCGCTTGCTTAATTCCGGTTTAACGTTAGCCGCTCACCTGCTTGCATAACGATATCGGAGATGTCTATATACATGTAACGTTACATCCAGATGTCATTTTAATGTGTGCGAATTTTCACTAGCTCACGTTAGCTTATGCTAGCTTGTCAGTCCCACGCCAAGGCAAATGCTATCTAGCTAGTTGGCTTGTTGAATTTTCTACTTGGAATCATTTAATATCGTCAGTTTCGATGCATGTGAGCCTAATGTTTATTGAACGATTATGCTCGTCACTATTAAGCACCCGTAGCTAAGCAGCACAAGAGATTCACTTCTTGTACTAGCTAACGTTAGCTAGCACTAGCAACATGTGTAGGTAGGCCTCGTGCAGCACATTGTGAACGGCTCTTAGCTACAAACCGAGGCTTATGCTGCATGAATGCCCGGTGCGACACATGTGAACGGTGTTTGCTAAATCAAGGGCTGAAAGGGGTTGTTACTTCCAATGGGAAACGCTGGTAAGCCCCTTGTTATGTCTGCACACATCGACAGTGCTGCATTTGATTTGGTGCTGTTCTATTGTGCTGGGATCGCTTGGTGATGCCTGCGGGCTCTGGGTTGTTTGATCGGGTCTGCCTGTGATGCTGTGTCAGTCTAAATAAAGAATGCAACGTAGAGGTTGTGTCGAGCGACAGCGCTGTGTCCTGACGTGATTTCTCAATACAATATTGGCGACGAGGATGGCTGATATCTCTCTCCCACCACCTGCCCCCTTCCTGGCGTTACCTGGCGAGCCTCCGGTACCATGGACTCGCTGGCTACATAGTTTTGAAAATTACATCATCGCCTCAGGGCTCGACGACGTGAGCCAGGCTAGGAAGACGGCTCTGTTGCTACACTGCTTGGGAGCAGAGGGTCATCGTGTGCTCGGGACTCTGGGGAACGTCACAAACTTTGACGAAGCTGTGGGACTTATGAGCACCCATTTCGCTGCTCCACAGAGTGCCCTCCTTCGGCGATTTATATTCCGTCAGCGACACCAACTGCCTGGTGAGTCTGTGCGGCAGTACGTAGCTAATTTGCGAGGGCTAGCTAGCTCATGCAAGTTTGGCGCGCTTCAGGACGAGATGGTTCGCGACCAGCTAATCGAACACACCAACAACGCAAAGGTACGTGAGACTCTCCTGCTGGAAAAAGACGATCTGCTGCTGTCCAGAGCAATTACCATCGCACTACAGGTTGAGGGAGCAGCTGAGTGTGCTGCTATGCTAAATACACAGCAAGTGGCCACCTCCAGTCAAGCTGCCAACGACTCCTCCCTCTACTCACGGCTGCCCCTCGGGACGCAACCCAGCCAGAGCGAGGCGGTCGTCGACGTAGAAGTCGCGTTCCACTAAGTGCTTGGCATCCATTCCGTGTTCCCTGGAGCTGTGTTCTGCTGCTCGGTGAAGTCCATAGATGGCGACAGCTGGGGATGGTGAGTTGCCGAATACGTGGACTTTCATGCGATACTCGGCAATCTCTCGGTTGGGGTCGTTGTTGTTGAACCACAGGAAACACAAGAAATCTCTGTTGTCTTCTCGAACGACGAAGCTGTGAAACATCTGCTCGATGTCCGCTATGACAGCCACTGTTTCTCTTCGGGAGCGCAGCAAGACTCCCAGCAAGCTGTTGTTCAGATCCGGGCCGGTAAGTAGCACGCACATCGTTCAGGGAGATGCCGTGATGTTGAGCGCTGGAATCGAAGACAACCCTGATCTTGTCTGGCTTTTGAGGATGGTAGACGCCGAAGATAAGTAAGTACCAGCACTCACTTCCCTCCGGTAGTGGTGGGGCCAACTCAGCCTGGTCGTGATCAAAGATGTTTTGCATGAAGGTGTGACGAAGTCGGCTTTCATCTTAGGCTTTCTTTCCAGGGTGCGGCGGGGAGAGGTAAGTCTGCTGAGAGCTTGGTCTCGATTGTTCGGGAGCCGTCGACGAGGGGATCGGAATGGGAGAGGCGCCACCCAGCTGTTTGTGTCGTCCATCACCATCTCTCTGTCCATGAACTCCAGGAACAGACGATCTTCGATGGAAAGCCCCACTTTGTCGTCATCAGGGACTGGGGTGTCATGTTTGATGCTGTAAGGAGGAACCTTTCCTTGACCTGGAGACGGTTGGGGCACAGAGTGAGGAGAGATGGCCTTCCGTTTTCTAGCACGCTGGTGCGATAGGAAGTCACAGCTGCTGGCTTGTGGGCTGAACCCAGGCACACGTCCCCTATAACCACCCAACCCAGGTCTAGACGTTGGGCATAGGGGGCGCTGGGAGGACCATTGCGTTGCTCCCTGACTTTGTGGACCTGAAGGATGTGGCGTCCCAGAAGTATCAGGATCTGGGCTTCAGGGTCCAGGCGAGGGATTCTGCGAGCGATGGACTTCAGGTGGCTGTGGTGCTGTGCAGCTTCTGGGGTCGGGATTTCTGACCGATCGTCAGGCATATGGTTGCACTCAATGAGTGTTGGAAGCAGCACACTTGTTTTTTCCATCCAACGACTCCGCCAAGAACCCTGTGGCTCTTCTTCCAGATGTCTCGGTGACTCCTGCACATGTACGCAACGCAGGGTGTACGGTGAGTCTGAACCTCTGATTTGGATGAGGTAGAAGAAATCAGACCTCGCCAGAGATCTGTTGCTCTGGTCGTCCAGGACGATGTAGACGTTACTAGCTCTGTCTGGGTGTGCTGTGCATTTAGAGGTGACTGCTGGTGGAGGCGCCTCCTCTTCACTCTCCCCGCCATGCTCTGAGGTGGGGTCCTTGTCTTTTTTGTCCCGTGGAGGAGGTCCAGGGTGGAGCGCCGCTATGTGGTCATCGCTCTCACATTCGCTGCACTTCAAAGTTGCCTTACAGTTCTTCGCCAAGTGAGTTGTGGAGGAGCAACACCTGTAGCAGGCACCATTCTCTTTCAGAAAGGCTTTGCGCTCCTCAAGAGACTTGCTTCGAAAACCCCGACATTTCTTTAGAGGATGGCGCTTCTGATGGATGGGACATTGTTTCCCTTTGTCGCCAGGCATGCTGCTCGAACTGCGTGACTGAGAAGCTGAGCGGTTTGTTGAGACCTCTGTCTTGTGGGTGGAGACATGCCTTTTGGCGTGTCTTGATACCTTTTCTGATCGCTCATGTTTTGAGAACCCTGTGGAGGACTTGTTGGACGTTTTCGAGGGAGCTGAAGGGAGAGTAAAGCTGGGGTCGTTTCTTCTGTGTGCCTCGCTGCAGAGGAAGCCTGCGAAGAAGGTGAATGGGGGGGGGCATGGTGCTGCTCTTTGTACTGGGAACCCTTAGTTATCCACCTCTCTTGTAGACTGTGGCAGCTTCTCAACAATCGGGTTGACACCCCTGGCGGTGTCCAGGTACGAGAGCCCCGGCAGGTAGCCCTCACACTTAGCAGAGTCTAACTCCATCAGCAGGTCTCCCAGTTCCCTCAACTTTACGGGGTCTTTCTGAGAGATTTTTGGAAAGTTCTCTATCCTCTCGAAGAGCGCTCTCTCGATCACTTCAGGGGAGCACTCTTCTAGGCGTTCCCAGACATGTTGTAGGCCCACTACAGGGTCGGCGACGTGCACATAGCGAATCCTTGTAACGTGCTCTGAGAACTCTTTTCCTAACGACTTTGTCAAGAGGTCGAGCTCCTCGCTGGCAGTTAAGTTCAGTCCTTCAATGGCGTTGAAGAAAGAGGACTTCCATGCCCAATAATTTTCTGGGCGCTCGTTGAACTGGATGAGACCGGAATTCACAAGCTCTCGGCGCACCAAGTACCTCGCAATGTCATTCGTACCAGTCGTGTCATGACGATGTGGCTGCGGTGAGGCTCTGAGAGGAGAGTGGTGCAGCTGAGCAGGAGGAGGCTGAGAAGGGGAGAGCTGAGCAGGATGTTGGTGATGTATGTGGAGTACAAAATGTTCTCCATATGCACTCCGTATGTACTCTGTAGTTTTCCACTTGTCTGTGTGTATGAAACTTCTCACTCACTGCAGACACACATAACCATTGTTCTCATGCGTACCTTCCATGGGGCCACATAGCAACTGTTACTATGCTTGCCTCCCCATTGCCGCATCCCAGGAACGGCCAGGTACAGCAAAAGACAAGTGCAACAGGCGTACAGACACTCACGAGGCACAGAACGTGATTAACGTAGATGTTTCCTTCATTCCTTTGTAAGATTACACCTTAGTTGACGCAGGAAACATAGTGTATGACGCGACGGACTGTTGTATAAAAAACCACTATCTCCAGCTCAGAGGCAGAGCATATCCTCACAGACGAACCTCTGTGTGGCCTTATGTCTCTCCATCTGCAGATGCATTAAAGATTCTCTGTTTGCTTCAATATTTGTCCGATGATTATTCTCCCCAGAGGTTGCTGGGGCAAGAGCCCATTAAAAGGATAAAGGAAAATCCACAACAATTTGGTGTCAGAAGCGGGATCTCACGTCGCCCCGCCAGACGGACAACCGGCTGACTGATCATCTCGGGACAAGAACATAGTCACCGATCTCCCAATAACCTCACCAGGTTTGAGAAGAAGAAAGGGAGAGGCGGGTGGTCCGTTTGTTCGGTGTCGCTGAGATCCCTCAGCAAAACCCTGGGAGATTCATCGCACGGGTAAGCAGAATTCTTTAAAGGATAAAATGATCATTTAAAACGCGTACTATTGAAACCAGATGAGGTCGTGCACTGACAATTAAGCGGCTGTTCACCCTCGGTCTCGCACTAATAGAAGTGGTCATTTGGTAGGATCAAGTGAATTTTGAGGGGAAAAAAAGAAAATAAAAGGGAAAAAAGGGCAGTAAACCGCCCCCGATAGATATGGAGGGTCCGATCTATCAGATAATGAGTGATAAGGAAATATGGTGAAGACTCGGTAAAATATATTTTAAACTGGATGCAGGATCATGGGTTTCCTGTTGAAGGAACTTTGAGCAAGAATAAACTAATGAAAGTCCGACAGTCCATGGAAAAGGGAAAAGCGAAGGTCTTAGAAAGGAAAACGATTCCTACAACATGGTTAGAGTATATGGCAGAGCAAGAAAGAATTTTGGGAATGTGGGAGAAAGAGTGTGAAAGTAGGGAAAGAAAAAGGCTACAGAAGACTGTGACGTGCAGCGACGACTCGGTAAAGACAGAGATACGACAGCTCACGTATCAACCGAAGACCCGTTCTCACACACCTCTCCTATTCCATCTCTGACATCCACCCCTCCGCCATACTCACATGGCAGCCAGCCTCTCTCTCTCCTTTTGTCTTCCTTATATCCGCAGCTCATAGCGATGTCTCTGGGACACCCCTCTGACGACTCCGGGTCCGTCCAACAACCTGTCCAACAACGCGGCGCCATGAGACCGATCCTGGGACCACCACCGACACCCCGTCTGACACCACCACCACCACCAACACCCCAACCGCCACCAATTCTCTCTCCCCCGTCCACGGCGAGGGGCCAATGGGAAACTCACCTCTGCAAACATTTCCTGGCCGGCCTGCAGGACGGAGTTAGGAAAGCCATAGAAACACACTGCGTAGGATACGGAAAGAGACGACTGGAAGACTTGCTGAGACATGCTGATCATGCCCACGATCAAATGCAGAAAAAGGAAGAAGTACAGAAGGCAAGGCAGGCTCAGGACAAACATCGCACCTCTCTCTCTCTCCTCCATGGTGCCGCAGCGGCTTCCTTCACCCTACTAACCTGTGCAACAGGACAGACCCGGGGACCGTTCACGATGTCAGAACCCGTGACAACACGCCCAGCCCAGCGGCCCCCAACCGGGTGACGACTGCTGCTTCACATGTGGCCAGCCCGGTCACTGGGCTGAAGACTGTCCACTCCGTCAAGGGCATCAACCAAAGGCGCGGAAGAGGCCGAGGATGGAGCAACGGACCTCACAACCAGTGGGCCCCACGGGGAGGCTCATACCGGGGTTCGGACTGACAGGCGACACGGGAGGAGGAGGAGGGGGTCCTGGACACATCTGCTGCCACATCAGGTCGTATGAATGCACAGACACAACCAAATACACTGATTTGCAATGAAGACTCTGCTTTGCTGTTAGCTTCCCCAGTTGGACAGTATGTATCTCATGAGCTAGCTTTCCGAAAACTGCCAATGATAACCTTGCGTCTTGCAAATGCTGAGCTGCCTTTCTTGTTAGACACGGGAGCCACACGAACGGTGGTGAGAACCGCCTATCGGCCGGCCACGGTTAACACGGAGCGGCCAAACGGTCCTCTCCACTGTTGCGAGTGGTACGTGTGTCACGGAGCCATTATCCGTTCCTGTGCGCTTGTTTGCCTGGATGACAGCTCATCAACAAAATTGCCTGTTTTAATTTCTGATAACTGCCCATTTAATTTGCTGGATGGAGATGGCATGATCCAACTGGGCATCTCTGTTGTTTCCACCTCATCAGGGCTGTACATCACTTCGTTACCAGCAGCGAATATTTTTTTGCATACACATAACCCCGCCCTCCCTCTACGGGTCTACATGTGGGCTCCTACCGCCTCCCAATACACACAGTGGCTCTGCTCCCTTGCTCACACACCACAACAGGGGACGCATCGACCTACATGACAGCGGACAACCTACACTGCACCGCTCATGTCACGTGTACATTAGACACCGACCAAACTGCGTTGTTTTCGGTTGATGACTCGGTCCCGCACGTCTCCTTGGTAAAACCACGGGGTTCCCAGTGGACAGATACGGGTCCACTCGCGCGACAGGCTTCTCTGGCGTCAGATTGGCTTCCCGCCGACTCTTCACGCGACTGGTCCCCCTCACTAAAATTATACCGGGTAGACGTCAGCGCCACCGTTGCTGTGACGCCACGAATGTTGGCTCTTTCCGCCCCCTCACCGTCAGTGACTGAGGCCCATACACACAAATGCACACACACACACACACACACTGCACTTGCTCCGCAGCTTCACAACATCCCCTCCCATCTTTGGGCTGACAGGAAATAGGATGTAGGTCTCATACGTAATTGTGAGCCCGTCATCATTACCCCGAAATCCGACTTCCGTCCCCACCAACCTCAGTACCCTTTGAAACCGGAAGCGGTTAATGGCATCTGCCCTGTATTCAATGCCTTGCGTGTCAAGGGCATAATTGTCCCTTGCCCCACCTCCCCGGTTTCCACTCCCATCTTCCCCGCGAAGAAGATACGCCCACCCGGACAGCCCACTGAATGGAGGTTCGTTCAAGACCTTCAGGCAGTAAATGCAGCTGTCAGGGCCCGCACGCCCTGCGTCCCCAATCCCTACACCCTTATGTCTCAGGTTCCCCCTTCTGCACGGCGGTTTACCGTTGTGGACCTTGCCAACGCTTTCTTCAGCGTCCCTGTTCATCCTGACGGCCAGTTCTGGTTTGCGTTCCTATTTGACGGTCGGCCTTACACATGGACAAGGCTGTGTCAGGGCTATTGTGAAAGCCCCACGATCTACAACGGGGCGCTTCGAGACAGCCTTAGCACACTTACGCTGACGCGCGGCTCAACCCTATGGCAGTACGTCGACGACCTCCTGCTTTGTGCCCCCACCACAACGCAGTGCAGCTGTGACTCGGTCTCTCTCTTACGCCATCTGGCCCAAGAAGGTCACCAAGCTACTCTCTCCAAACTCCAATTTTGTCAACAACACGTCACTTTCCTCGGACACACGGTCCTATAACTCTAACCCGAACCCGTCTCTGGAAAAGACACACTGTCCCCTTTTGTCTTTTTTTTTCTTTTTTTCTCCCCCTTTCTTTTTTTTTCTGTCTATGGGGAGGGCGCGCGTTTGCCGGATGTCGCGTCACGTTTCCCGTGACAACGGCGTGGGGGGCCGCCTTTTGTGGAGAGCGTGACATCTACCGGAAGTGGTGTCATATTTCCCAGTATATATTAAGAGGCGGAGCCTCATTCTCTCTTTTCGATGGAGTCCGGCACAGAGCTACGTCGCCCGCTGTTCGGTGAGTTGGATTAATGTTGGCTATTTTTCCGATTGTTAATTTGATTTTTACGAGCCTTAGAAGGCCACCGAGATGCCGCCCGGTCATGAAAAGTCTAAGCCCTCGCCTGAAGAAGGTTCCATAAAACCGAAACGTCGCGCGACTTTCGTTGGTGGGGGACTGTGGCCGCCATCTAAACATCTTGTTTGATGGACAGTGTACAAGGTTAATTCCAATTTATTTGGGAATGCAGATTTAAATTTCTAACCTATTGTAAACGTTTGAACTACAAACGTTTGGACTGACACAGATTTACTATCTGTCGCAATTGTTGAGATTTAGCGGCGTTGTGAACGCCACCCATAAATGACGAGATGACACAAATGTTCGTTGACAATGTATTTCCTCCTGTACACAAGATAACATTAGCTGTTTCCAAACTGTACATGAGCTAACATAAGCTGGTCGTTTGGTTGACTGATACACGGCTAGCTGTACACACAGCTTGCTGAACAACAGCGTGCTGAATGACGTGATGCTGACCACAGCTGTGGGACCATACACTGGCTGTACACGTGCTGTACACGTGCAGTACTGAGCTGTGATGATGCTGGTTCTACAACGTTTCCACTTTATCGCATTTAAATTAACCGTTTCCACTTTATCGCATTTAATTAACTCTTGTATTTTTCGGGAGCTCAACTCCATGCAACCATGTGCTTCGTTTATTTCCACCGTTCAGAATCGCCTGCGCTGCATGATGACGTCATCTATGCGCCTCATATTACTGAGATTGGTGCCTCCATGGCTCCACCTGCTGGCCAGGCGGTCATACAATCATCCAATCTACTGTACATAACGTACACCTATTATGCCAGCGCCTGACGAGTGGCCGGATGGGGGGTACCCTTTCCCCTGGCTTAACCCCAATCTTAACCTTAAACCCGAATTCTGCCAGGTAACCCTAGTTGTGACTTGAACCCTGGAAAGGTAACAAGAAGCCCTAGTTGAGGTTTTAACCCTTGAGGGATAAGATAGAAAAAGACACACAATTTTTTTTTCTTTAAATGGCGGGGGGGAACGAGAAGGGCCGCCTTTTCCGGAGAGCTTGTCGTCTACCGGAAGTGGTGTCATATTTCCCAGTATATATTTAGAGGCGGAGCCTCATTCTCTCTTTTCGTCGGAGTCCGGCACAGAGCTACGTCGCCCGCTGTTCGGTGAGTTGGATTAATGTTGGCTATTTTTTCGATTGTTAATTTGATTTTTACGAGCCTTAGAAGGCCACCGAGATGCCGCCCGGTCGTGAAAAGTCTAAGCCCTCGCCTGAAGAAGGTTCCATAAAACCGAAACGTCGCGCGACTTTCGTTGGTGGTGGACTGTGGCCGCCATCTAAACATCTTGTTTGATGGACAGTGTACAAGGTTAATTCCAATTTATTTGGGAATGCAGATTTAAATTTCTAACCTATTGTAAACGTTTGAACTACAAACGTTTGGACTGACACAGATTTACTATCTGTCGCAATTGTTGAGATTTAGCGGCGTTGTGAACGCCACCCATAAATGACGAGATGACACAAATGTTCGTTGACAATGTATTTCCTCCTGTACACAAGATAACATTAGCTGTTTCCAAACTGTACATGAGCTAACATAAGCTGGTCGTTTGGTTGACTGATACACGGCTAGCTGTACACACAGCTTGCTGAACAACAGCGTGCTGAATGACGTGATGCTGACCACAGCTGTGGGACCATACACTGGCTGTACACGTGCTGTACACGTGCAGTACTGAGCTGTGATGATGCTGGTTCTACAACGTTTCCACTTTATCGCATTTAAATTAACCGTTTCCACTTTATCGCATTTAATTAACTCTTGTATTTTTCGGGAGCTCAACTCCATGCAACCATGTGCTTCGTTTATTTCCACCGTTCAGAATCGCCTGCGCTGCATGATGACGTCATCTATGCGCCTCATATTACTGAGATTGGTGCCTCCATGGCTCCACCTGCTGGCCAGGCGGTCATACAATCATCCAATCTACTGTACATAACGTACACCTATTATGCCAGCGCCTGACGAGTGGCCGGATGGGGGGGTACCCTTTCCCCTGGCTTAACCCCAATCTTAACCTTAAACCCGAATTCTGCCAGGTAACCCTAGTTGTGACTTGAACCCTGGAAAGGTAACAAGAAGCCCTAGTTGAGGTTTTAACCCTTGAGGGATAAGATAGAAAAAGACACACAATTTTTTTTTCTTTAAATGGCGGGGGGGAACGAGAAGACCGCCTATTCTGTCCTACGTATTTGTGTCCATGTATAGACAGGCGGACAGATAGCCAACATGAAGAATCCCAAAGAAATACAGAGTCCCAGTCCAAGTTGAGGAACTTTACTGAAGAACTTTGAGAATTCAAACCTTTTTGTAAAACTGTATAGGGGGGCAATACAGAGAAAGAATGTTTCAATAAACATTGCATAAATTATAAAATGTTATCACATGTCTATGACATAACTACATAACATATGTAAATAACTGCACATGACTGCATGTAAATAATAATTGTAGGCTACATAACTGCATGTAAATAGCTGCACATAACCTAGGAATGACGAAATCACACATGAATTATGAATGACTTATGAACTAATTGTAAATAATGTACATATGACATAGATCTACTACTTTTGGCTGCTCCCGTTAGGGGTCGCCACAGCGGATCATCCGTTTCCATTTCTTCCTGTCTTCTGCGTCTTCCTCTGTCACACCAGCCACCTGCATGTCTTCCCTCACCACATCCATAAACCTCCTCTTTGGCCTTCCTCTTCTTCTCTTCCCTGGCAGCTCCATAATCAGCATCTCTCCTCCACACATGTCCAAGCCATCTCAATCTTGCCTCTCTTGCTTTGTCTCCAAACCGTCCGACTTGAGCGGTCCCTCTAATATAATCGTGCCTAATCCTGTGCTTCTTCGTCACTCCCAGTGAAAACCTTAGCGTCTTCAACTCTGCCACCTCCAGCTCCGCCTCCTGCTGTCTTTTCGTCAGTGCCACTGTCTCCAAACCATACAACGTAGCTGGTCTCACAACCATCTTGTAAACCTTCCCTTTAACTCTTGCTGGCACCCTTCTGTCGCAAATCACTCCTGACATTCTTCTCCGCCCTACCTGCACTCTCTTCTTCACCTCTCTCCTGCACTCCCCGTTACTTTGGACTGTTGACCCCAAGTATTTAAAGTCATATGCCTTCGTCACCTCCACTCCTGACCATTCCACTGTCTTCCCTCTCTTTCACACACAGGTATTCCGTCTTGCTCCTACTGACTTTCATTCCTCTTCTCTCCAGTGCATACCTCCACATCTCCAGGCTCTCCTCCACCTGCACCCTACTCTCGCCACAGATCACAATGTCATCCGCGAACATCATCGTCCATGGAGACTCCTGCCTGATCTCATCCGTCAACCTGTCCATCACCATTGCAAACAAGAAGGGGCTCAGAGCCGATCCTTGATGTAATCCCACCTCCACCTTGAACCCATCTGTCACCTCGCCACTGTCACACTTCCACGTGCATATCCTGCACCACTCCTACATACTTCTCGGCAACTCCCGGCTTCCTCATACAATACTACATCTCCTCTCTCGGCACCCTGGCTTATGCGTTCTCTAAATCTACAAAGACACAATGTAACTCCTTCTGGCCTTCTCTATACATCTCCATCAACATTCTCAAAGCAAACATCGCATCTGTGGTGCTCTTTCGTGGCATGAAACCATACTGCCGCTCGCTAATCGTCACCTCTCCTCCTCTTAACCTAGCTTCGATTACTCTTTCCCAAATCTTCATGCTGTGGCTGATCAACTTTATACCTCTGTAGTTGCTACAGTTCTGCACATCGCCCTGGTTCTTGAAAATCGGTACCGGTATGCTTCTTCTCCACTCCTCAGGCATCCTCTCCCTTTCCAAGTTTGAGTTAAACAATCTAGTTAAAAACCCCACTGCCATCTCTCCTAAACATCTCCATGCCTCCACAGGTATGTCATCAGGACCAACTGCCTTGCCACTCTTCATCCTCTTCATAGCTGCCCTCACGTCCTCCTTGCTAATCCACTGCACTTCCTGATTCACTATCCCCACATCATCCAACCTGCTCTCTCTCTCTCATTTTCTTCATTCATCAGCCCCCCAATGTACTCCTTCCACCTTCTCAGCACACTCTCTTCGCTCGTCAGCACATTTCCATCTCTATCCTTCATCACCCTAAGCTGCTGCACATCCTTTGCAGCTCGGTCCCTCTGTCTAGCCAATCGGTACAAGTCCTTTTCTCCTTCCTTAGTGTCTAACCTGTCATACAACTCACCATACGCCTTTTGCCTTTGCCACCTCTCTTAGCTTTACGCTGTGTCTCCTTGTACTCCTGTCTACTTTCTTCATCTCTCTGACTATCCCATTTCTTCTTTGCCAACCTCTTCTTCTGTATACTTTGCTGTACTTCCTCACTCCATCACCAAGTCTCCTTGTCTTCCTTCCTCTGTCCTGCCGACACACCAAGTACCTTCCTAGCTGTCTCCCTCACTATTTCTGCAGTGGTTGCCCAGCCGTCCGGCAACTCTCCACTATCCACCCAGTGCCTGTCTTAACCCCTGCCTGAACTCCACACAAGTTTTCCTTCTTCAACTTCCACCATTTGATCTTCGGCTCTGCCTTCACTCGCTTCCTCTTCTTGCTCCTCTAAAGTCAAGTTTTATTTTTATTTCAGTGAACTGAAATGTTTTTTTTTCTTCTCTTTTCACACCTGGTTTTAGTTCAGTTTTAGTGAACTACAATAACCTTGAGCTGGATCATGATCTGCTATTATAGACCATACTATACTGGTCTACCTGGGACTGCATCGTAGGTGAGGTCTGTTTGGGTCCTGCTCAAGTCCCACAGTGTCTATAGAGAGAAGAAGATGACGGTTAAGATACAAATGGGTCACTTCCATCAGCCTCCACTGATTCCCAGGGCAAATTAGCATGCTTTTTAACAAAAGCTATCGCCGCATGCTACCCCAAAAATGAAAACGCGCACGCAGAGCAACAGCCTACTTAGCAAGTTGGCTAACGTTGATTAGGTAAAAGCTAACTTACACAGCGACGCTCAGCTTTACTTGTAACTTAACACAACAAAACAACAAAACGTCTAGTGCAGCAGCACGTCTAGTACTGTTACCTCTCCAGCGTCGCGGCTCCGAACCGTAGTTGGAAGCCTCTGGTGGGTGTCTTGCTAGTCTATTTAGCTTAGCCTGGCTCGTAGCTGGTAACAACTTCATAAAGAGTCCGGACCAACTCTGCAGTGGAGAACGGGCCGGCCACTGCACTGCACTGCAGTCCCATTTAACACACGGCAGCCTCCCTCCCTCCCTCCCTCCCTCTCTCCCTGTGATGCATACAAATCATCACTGGTAACGGTGGCTACCTTCCTATCTGTCGGCAAACTAGCGTCTCCGCGGCTGCGGCTACAAACAGAAAATACACAGACACACACACACACACACGGCTGCGTCTACATCACCCCCCCCCCACACACACACACACACAATACCCACTAAGCCCTCTCCTTAAAGGGGCAAGGCACAGCTTGCATCAAAACGTATATGATTAATACTCACACTTTATTAATCTTGTAGGATGTGCCAGTGCTGCCGTGTCCAGGCTGTCCGCGCGCGTTGTTTGTGGCGCTTGCTTGACAGTACAACCTCCGGGTCAGCAAAAACGACTGTAACAAGGGTGTACCGGGGGTCGCTGCTCAACACACACAGTCCGCACAACAGTCGCAAATAAATGACTGACATCATTTTTTATTTTTGTTTTGTTTTTGTTTGTTTTTTTTGGGGGGGAGGGGCAGGGGCTTCATATGTAATGGCTCCTCCCAGTGTAACGGGGCCAAATGGGTTGACATAAAATTAACATGATGATATTTTGACGTGGTCAAATAATGGACTTCTCAGCAAACCTTTCAGAGTTAACAAGCAAGCTTTTAATGACCGCAAGCCAAGCTAGTCATAACAGTCACAAATTCGTTTTGGTCTCAGCTTGATCCTTTTCTTGGCCACAGAAGCGACCTTATCTATTTGCCTACTCTTTACCCTCATGGTGGGAAATAGCATGTTGTCTAATCAACTTCTCTCGTAACGTCCCCATCACCTTGCACCGCATCCCCGCTATCTGTAACAGATATGCCCGTTTTTAACGTGTTCAATAGCCCACAACATAACCAAAACATCGACATTTCAGTTGCATCGTGGGTAACATGCAAATGAACTTGGAGCAGGAACACTCTAGTTGAATTCGCCACACTGCCTCCTTCCTTGAAAGACCAACGTCCCGTTGGCCTAACCCAAATCCCATGTGGATGGGTCCATCCACCATGAGGGTTTCTTCCGCCGAGCACCTCTCCCATCCCGGGCTGCTCCTTGCCGCGGGCTGCTGATGGATGACGGCGGCGGCTCTGCATCCGCTGGGTCTGAGCCCCCACTGTCGACGTCGACGTCACCGCTGTTTCCATTCCTGGCCAGGGAGGGCAGCTCTGTAAACCCAGTGTCCCCGCCCCCTCCCTGGCCCAAAACAAGGTGCTCTAATGGTAGCTCCTTGCTGACATCCAGGGAGGTTGGCTTTGATCCAGCAGTGTCCTTACCCACTCCCTGGACCCCGGTAGCCTGGTCTGTACTAAGTAAGGTGCGAGGCGATCTTGGTGAAGGATGACTATCCGAGGGCGGCTGTGGAGCTTCACTCTATAGATGACCTCTGAGATCCTCTTCAGGATGAGGCAGGGCCCCTCCCAGTTGCTGTTCAGCTTTGGGGACCGTCCCTTCGTTCGCCGTGGGTTATACACCCATACGTTGTCCCCCTGCTGGTACTCTTTGCGGTGGCAACGTACATCATAGGCTCTCTTCTGCCTTTCCCCTGCAGAAGCCATATTCTCTGGAGCCTGCTGATGAGGAGCCTCCATCCGGTCCTGTAGTGCGTCTACATAGTCCTGGCCCGGCGGCAATCGTACTGGTGGGTTTGGCGGCTTGCCAAAGACCAGATCCACAGGCGTCTGTAGCTCCCGAGCAAACATCAGTGCAGCTGGTTGTAGTGATATAACGCCATGTATATCCACTGGAACTACACTAGGTGTTATGTACTACCCGGACTGTTATTATGGTTACACCACTACCACGTATGGTTATTACGTCTGCCTACTGAGCCACGATTAAACCTGAGTTCTATAACCCGGTGTGGTCATTGATCCTCGACCAATACTACCCCAAGTATTACTTCACCCGCCAGTGAAAAAGGGGTTACATAAGTTTCACTGTTTGCATCCACACAGTAAAAAGTGATCATATGCTGCCATTCAATTAAAGCGTGTTTTTTATTTGATTGGACCCGATATAATTGTATTTATGATATTTTGGGTCTATATATGTATTAAAATCACTTTAATTCAATGGAAATCAGGGCCTCATTGGTTCAATGTATTTGACTGACTTAAAACCAAAGACTATTTTTCCATCCAGTATGTCACGTGACTACTGACGCAGCCAAACTTTGGTTCTCAAAATCTCTTGATTTTATGCCATTTTTCTTTTCACTGCTTGGAGCCCTGAGGAGAAGTCAAGTTCACGGCCAACTTGTGCCAAGTGCCAATTTCTCGGTAAGAAGTGAGCCGAAGCGCGAAAAACCCCAGTAAACATTGAATATTGACATGTTTTTGTAACATTTTGGCACACTCGGGTGTGATTTTTAAGTGACTGATTAAAGCTAATTATAACGTTATCGCACGGCAGTTTATACGTTCATAGCTAGCTAGCCTGGCTAGGAAACGACTAGCTAGCATAAGCTAGCTAGTCGAGGCCAGAGCGAGGCCGTCGTCGACGTAGAAGTCGCGTTCCACTAAGTGCTTGGCATCCATTCCGTGTTCCCTGGAGCTGTGTTCTGCTGCTCGGTGAAGTCCATAGATGGCGACAGCTGGGGATGGTGAGTTGCCGAATACGTGGACTTTCATGCGATACTCGGCAATCTCTCGGTTGGGGTCGTTGTTGTTGAACCACAGGAAACACAAGAAATCTCTGTTGTCTTCTCGAACGACGAAGCTGTGAAACATCTGCTCGATGTCCGCTATGACAGCCACTGTTTCTCTTCGGGAGCGCAGCAAGACTCCCAGCAAGCTGTTGTTCAGATCCGGGCCGGTAAGTAGCACGCACATCGTTCAGGGAGATGCCGTGATGTTGAGCGCTGGAATCGAAGACAACCCTGATCTTGTCTGGCTTTTGAGGGTTGTAGACGCCGAAGATAAGTAAGTACCAGCACTCACTTCCCTCCGGTAGTGTTGGGGCCAACTCCGCCTGGTCGCGATCAAAGATGTTTTGCATGAAGGTGTGACGAAGTCGGCTTTCATCTTAGGCTTTCTTTCCAGGGTGCGGCGGGGAGAGGTAAGTCTGCTGAGAGCTTGGTCTCGATTGTTCGGGAGCCGTCGACGAGGGGATCGGAATGGGAGAGGCGCCACCCAGCTGTTGGTGTCGTCCATCACCATCTCTCTGTCCATGAACTCCAGGAACAGACGATCTTCGATGGAAAGCCCCACTTTGTCGTCATCAGGGACTGGGGTGTCATGTTTGATGCTGTAAGGAGGAACCTTTCCTTGACCTGGAGACGGTTGGGGCACGGAGTGAGGAGAGATGGCCTTCCGTTTTCGAGCACGCTGGTGCGATAGGAAGTCACAGCTGCTGGCTTGTGGGCTGAACCCAGGCACACGTCCCCTATAACCACCCAACCCAGGTCTAGACGTTGGGCATAGGGGGCGCTGGGAGGACCATTGCGTTGCTCCCTGACTTTGTGGACCTGAAGGATGTGGCGTCCCAGAAGTATCAGGATCTGGGCTTCAGGGTCCAGGCGAGGGATTCTGCGAGCGATGGACTTCAGGTGGCTGTGGTGCTGTGCAGCTTCTGGGGTCGGGATTTCTGACCGATGGTCAGGCATATGGTTGCACTCAATGAGTGTTGGAAGCAGCACACTTGTTTTTTCCATCCAACGACTCCGCCAAGAACCCTGTGGCTCTTCTTCCAGATGTCTCGGTGACTCCTGCACATGTACGCAACGCAGGGTGTACGGTGAGTCTGAACCTCTGATTTGGATGAAGTAGAAGAAATCAGACCTCGCCAGAGATCTGTTGCTCTGGTCGTCCAGGACGATGTAGACGTTACTAGCTCTGTCTGGGTGTGCTGTGCATTTAGAGGTGACAGGTGGAGGCGCCTCCTCTTCACTCTCCCCGCCATGCTCTGAGGTGGGGTCCTTGTCTTTTTTGTCCCGTGGAGGAGGTCCAGGGTGGAGCGCCGCTATGTGGTCATCGCTCTCACATTCGCTGCACTTCAAAGTTGCCTTACAGTTCTTCGCCAAGTGAGTTGTGGAGGAGCAACACCTGTAGCAGGCACCATTCTCATTCAGAAAGGCTTTGCGCTCCTCAAGAGACTTGCTTCGAAAACCCCGACATTTCTTTAGAGGATGGCGCTTCTGATGGATGGGACATTGTTTCCCTTTGTCGCCAGGCATGCTGCTCGAACTGCGTGACTGAGAAGCTGAGCGGTTTGTTGAGACCTCTGTCTTGTGGGTGGAGACATGCCTTTTGGCGTGTCTTGATTCCTTTTCTGATCGCTCATGTTTTGAGAACCCTGTGGAGGACTTGTTGGACGTTTTCGAGGGAGCTGAAGGGAGAGTAAAGCTGGGGTCGTTTCTTCTGTGTGCCTCGCTGCAGAGGAAGTCTGCGAAGAAGGTGAATGGGGGGGGGCATGGTGCTGCTCTTTGTACTGGGAACCCTTAGTTATCCACCTCTCTTGTAGACTGTGTGGCAGCTTCTCAACGATCGGGTTGACACCCCTGGCGGTGTCCAGGTACGAGAGCCCCGGCAGGTAGCCCTCACACTTAGCAGAGTCTAACTCCATCAGCAGGTCTCCCAGTTCCCTCAACTTTACGGGGTCTTTCTGAGAGATTTTTGGAAAGTTCTCTATCCTCTCGAAGAGCGCTCTCTCGATCACTTCAGGGGAGCACTCTTCTAGGCGTTCCCAGACATGTTGTAGGCCCACTACAGGGTCGGCGACGTGCACATAGCGAATCCTTGTAACGTGCTCTGAGAACTCTTTTCCTAACGACTTTGTCAAGAGGTCGAGCTCCTCGCTGGCAGTTAAGTTCAGTCCTTCAATGGCGTTGAAGAAAGATGACTTCCATGCCCAATAATTTTCTGGGCGCTCGTTGAACTGGATGAGACCGGAATTCACAAGCTCTCGGCGCACCAAGTACCTCGCAATGTCATTCGTACCAGTCGTGTCATCACGATGTGGCTGCGGTGAGGCTCTGAGAGGAGAGTGGTGCAGCTGAGCAGGAGGAGGCTGAGAAGGGGAGAGCTGAGCAGGATGTTGGTGATGTATGTGGAGTACAAAATGTTCTCCATATGCACTCCGTATGTACTCTGTAGTTTTCCACTTGTCTGTGTGTATGAAACTTCTCACTCACTGCAGACACACATAACCATTGTTCTCATGCGTACCTTCCATGGGGCCACATAGCAACTGTTACTATGCTTGCCTCCCCGTTGCCGCATCCCAGGAACGGCCAGGTACAGCAAAAGACAAGTGCAACAGGCGTACAGACACTCACGAGGCACAGAACGTGATTAACGTAGATGTTTCCTTCATTCCTTTGTAAGATTACACCTTAGTTGACGCAGGAAACATAGTGTATGACGCGACGGACTGTTCTATAAAAAACCACTATCTCCAGCTCAGAGGCAGAGCATATCCTCACAGACAAACCTCTGTGTGGCCTTATGTCTCTCCATCTGCAGATGCATTAAAGATTCTCTGTTTTCTTTAATATTTGTCCGATGATTATTCTCCCCAGAGGTTGCTGGGGCAAGAGCCCATTAAAAGGATAAAGGAAAATCCACAACAATTTGGTGTCAGAAGCGGGATCTCACGTCGCCCCGCCAGACGGACAACCGGCTGACCGATCATCTCGGGACAAGAACATAGTCACCGATCTCCCAATAACCTCACCAGGTTTGAGAAGAAGAAAGGGAGAGGCGGGTGGTCCGTTTGTTCGGTGTCGCTGAGATCCCTCAGCAAAACCCTGGGAGATTCATCGCACGGGTAAGCAGAATTCTTTAAAGGATAAAATGATCATTTAAAACGCGTACTATTGAAACCAGATGAGGTCGTGCACTGACAATTAAGCGGCTGTTCACCCTCGGTCTCGCACTAATAGAAGTGGTCATTTGGAAGGATCAAGTGAATTTTGAGGGGAAAAAAAGAAAATAAAAGGGAAACAAGGTACTGCCCCCGATAAATATGGAGGGTCCGATCTATCAGATAATGAGTGATAAGGAAATATGGTGAAGACTCGGTAAAATATGTTTTAGACTGGATGCAGGATCATGGGTTTCCTGTTGAAGGAACTTTGAGAAGAAGAAAGGGAGAGGCGGGTGGTCCGTTTGTTCGGTGTCACTGAGATCCCTCAGCAAAACCCTGGGAGATTCATCGCACGGGTAAGCAGAATTCTTTAAAGGATAAAATGATCATTTAAAACGCGTACTATTGAAACCAGATGAGGTCGTGCACTGACAATTAAGCGGCTGTTCACCCTCGGTCTCGCACTAATAGAAGTGGTCATTTGGAAGGATCAAGTGAATTTTGAGGGGAAAAAAAGAAAATAAAAGGGAAACAAGGTACTGCCCCCGATAAATATGGAGGGTCCGATCTATCAGATAATGAGTGATAAGGAAATATGGTGAAGACTCGGTAAAATATGTTTTAGACTGGATGCAGGATCATGGGTTTCCTGTTGAAGGAACTTTGAGCAAGAATAAACTAATGAAAGTCCGACAGTCCATGGAAAAGGGAAAAGCGAAGGTCTTAGAAAGGAAAAAGATTCCTACAACATGGTTAGAGTATATGGCAGAGCAAGAAAGAATTTTGGGAATGTGGGAGAAAGAGTGTGAAAGTAGGGAAAGAAAAAGGCTACAGAGGACTGTGACGCGCAGCGACGACTCGGTAAAGACAGAGATACGACAGCTCACGTATCAACCAAAGACCCGTTCTCACACACCTCTCCTATTCCATCTCTGACATCCACCCCTCCGCCATACTCACATGGCAGCCAGCCTCTCTCTCTCCTTTTGTCTTCCTTATATCCGCAGCTCATAGCGATGTCTCTGGGACACCCCTCTGACGACTCCGGGTGCGTCCAACAACCTGTCCAACAACGCGGCGCCATGAGACCGATCCTGGGACCACCACCGACACCCCGTCTGACACCACCACCACCACCAACACCCCAACCGCCACCAATTCTCTCTCCCCCGTCCACGGTGAGGGGCCAATGGGAAACTCACCTCTGCAAACATTTCCTGGCCGGCCTGCAGGACGGAGTTAGGAAAGCCATAGAAACACACTGCGTAGGATACGGAAAGAGACGACTGGAAGACTTGCTGAGACATGCTGATCATGCCCACGATCAAATGCAGAAAAAGGAAGAAGTACAGAAGGCAAGGCAGGCTCAGGACAAACATCGCACCTCTCTCTCTCTCCTCCATGGTGCCGCAGCGGCTTCCTTCACCCTACTAACCTGTGCAACAGGACAGACCCGGGGACCGTTCACGATGTCAGAACCCGTGACAACACGCCCAGCCCAGCGGCCCCCAACCGGGTGACGACTGCTGCTTCACATGTGGCCAGCCCGGTCACTGGGCTGAAGACTGTCCACTCCGTCAAGGGCATCAACCAAAGGCGCAGAAGAGGCCAAGGATGGAGCAACGGACCTCACAACCAGTGGGCCCCACGGGGAGGCTCATACCGGGGTTCGGACTGACAGGCGACACGGGAGGAGGAGGTGGGGGTCCTGGACACATCTGCTGCCACATCAGGTCGTATGAATGCACAGACACAACCAAATACACTGATTTGCAATGAAGACTCTGCTTTGCTGTTAGCTTCCCCAGTTGGACAGTATGTATCTCATGAGCTAGCTTTCCGAAAACTGCCAATGATAACCTTGCGTCTTGCAAATGCTGAGCTGCCTTTCTTGTTAGACACGGGAGCCACACGAACGGTGGTGAGAACCGCCTATCGGCCGGCCACGGTTAACACGGAGCGGCCAAACGGTCCTCTCCACTGTTGCGAGTGGTACGTGTGTCACGGAGCCATTATCCGTTCCTGTGCGCTTGTTTGCCTGGATGACAGCTCATCAACAAAATTGCCTGTTTTAATTTCTGATAACTGCCCATTTAATTTGCTGGATGGAGATGGCATGATCCAACTGGGCATCTCTGTTGTTTCCACCTCATCAGGGCTGTACATCACTTCGTTACCAGCAGCGAATATTTTTTTGCATACACATAACCCCGCCCTCCCTCTACGGGTCTACATGTGGGCTCCTACCGCCTCCCAATACACACAGTGGCTCTGCTCCCTTGCTCACACACCACAACAGGGGACGCATCGACCTACATGACAGCGGACAACCTACACTGCACCGCTCATGTCACGTGTACATTAGACAACGACCAAACTGCGTTGTTTTCGGTTGATGACTCGGTCCCGCACGTCTCCTTGGTAAAACCACGGGGTTCCCAGTGGACAGATACGGGTCCACTCGCGCGACAAGCTTCTCTGGCGTCAGATTGGCTTCCCGCCGACTCTTCACGCGACTGGTCCCCCTCACTAAAATTATACCGGGTAGACGTCAGCGCCACCGTTGCGGTGACGTCACGAATGTTGGCTCTGTCCGCCCCCTCACCGTCAGTGACTGAGGCCCATACACTGGCACACACACACACACTGCACTTGCTCCGCAGCTTCACAACATCCCCTCCCATCTTTGGGCTGACGGGAAATAGGATGTAGGTCTCATACGTAATTGTGAGCCCGTCATCATTACCCCGAAATCCGACTTCCGTCCCCACCAACCTCAGTACCCTTTGAAACCGGAAGCGGTTAATGGCATCTGCCCTGTATTCAATGCCTTGCGTGTCAAGGGCATAATTGTCCCTTGGCCCACCTCCCCGGTTTCCACTCCCATCTTCCCCGTGAAGAAGATACGCCCACCCGGACAGCCCACTGAATGGAGATTCGTTCAAGACCTTCAGGCAGTAAATGCAGCTGTCAGGGCCCGCACGCCCTGCGTCCCCAATCCCTACACCCTTATGTCTCAGGTTCCCCCTTCTGCACGGCGGTTTGCCGTTGTGGACCATGCCAACGCTTTCTTCAGCGTCCCTGTTCTGGTTTGCGTTCCTATTTGACGGTCGGCCTTACACATGGACAAGGCTGTGTCAGGGCTATTGTGAAAGCCCCACGATCTACAACGGGGCGCTTCGAGACAGCCTTAGCACACTTACGCTGACGCGCGGCTCAACCCTATGGCAGTACGTCGACGACCTCCTGCTTTGTGCCCCCACCACAACGCAGTGCAGCTGTGACTCGGTCTCTCTCTTACGCCATCTGGCCCAAGAAGGTCACCAAGCTACTCTCTCCAAACTCCAATTTTGTCAACAACACGTCACTTTCCTCGGACACACGGTCCTATAACTCTAACCCGAACCCGTCTCTGGAAAAAACACACTGTCCCCTTTTGTCTTTTTTTTTTCTTTTTTTCTCCCCCTTTCTGTTTTTTTCCGTCTATGGGGAGGGCGCGCGTTTGCCGGATGTCGCGTCACGTTTCCCGTGACAACGGCGTGGGGGGCCGCCTTTTGTGGAGAGCGTGACATCTACCGGAAGTGGTGTCATATTTCCCAGTATATATTAAGAGGCGGAGCCTCATTCTCTCTTTTCGATGGAGTCCGGCACAGAGCTACGTTGCCCGCTGTTCGGTGAGTTGGATTAATGTTGGCTATTTTTTCCATTGTTAATTTGATTTTTACGAGCCTTAGAAGGCCACCGAGATGCCGCCCGGTCGTGAAAAGTCTAAGCCCTCGCCTGAAGAAGGTGGCCGCCATCTAAACATCTTGTTGATTGACAGTGTACAAGGTTAATTCCAATTTATTTGGGAATGCGGTTTTAAATTTCTAACCTATTGTAAACGTTTGAACTTCAAACGTTTGGACTGACACAGATTTACTATCTGTCGCAATTGTTGAGATTTAGCGGCGTTGTGAACGCCAACCATAAATGACGAGATGACACAAATGTTCGTTGACAATGTATTTCCTCCTGTACACAAGCTAACATTAGCTGTTTCCAAACTGTACATGAGCTAACATAAGCTGGTCGTTTGGTTGACTGATACACGGCTAGCTGTACACACAGCTTGATGAACAACAGCGTGCTGAATGACGTGATGCTGACCACAGCTGTGGGACCATACACTGGCTGTACACGTGCTGTACACGTGCAGTACTGAGCTGTGATGATGCTGGTTCTACAACGTTTCCACTTTATCGCATTTAAATTAACCGTTTCCACTTTATCGCATTTAATTAACTCTTGTATTTTTCGGGAGCTCAACTCCATGCAGCCATGTGCTTCGTTTATTTGCACCGTTCAGAATCGCCTGCGCTGCATGCCGACGTCATCTATGCGCCTCATATTACTGAGATTGGTGCCTCCATGACTCCACCTGCTGGCCAGGCGGTCATACAATCATCCAATCTACTGTACATAACGTACACCTATTATGCCAGCGCCTGACGAGTGGCCGGATGGGGGTACCCTTTCCCCTGGCTTAACCCCAATCTTAACCTCAAACCCGAATTCTGCCAGGTAACCCTAGTTGTGGCTTGTACCCTGGAAAGGTAACAAGAAGCCCTAGTTGAGGTTTTAACCCTTGAGGAATAAGATAGAAAAAGACACACATTTTTTTTTCTTTAAACGGCGGGGGGGAACGAGAAGACCGCCTATTCTGTCCTACGTATTTGTGTCCATGTATAGACAGGCGGACAGATAGCCAACATGAAGAATCCCAAAGAAATACAGAGTCCCAGTCCAAGTTGAGGAACTTTACTGAAGAACTTTGAGAATTCAAACCTTTTTGTAAAACTGTATAGGGGGGCAATACAGAGAAAGAATGTTTCAATAAACATTGCATAAATTATAAATTGTTATCACATGTCTATGACATAACTACATAACATATGTAAATAACTGCACATGACTGCATGTAAATAATAATTGTAGGCTACATAACTGCATGTAAATAGCTGCACATAACCTAGGAATGACGAAATCACACATGAATTATGAATGACTTATGAACTAATTGTAAATAATGTACATATGACATAGATCTACTACTTTCGGCTGCTCCCGTTAGGGGTCGCCACAGCGGATCATCCGTTTCCATTTCTTCCTGTCTTCTGCGTCTTCCTCTGTCACACCAGCCACCTGCATGTCTTCCCTCACCACATCCATAAACCTCCTCTTTGGCCTTCCTCTTCTTCTCTTCCCTGGCAGCTCCATAATCAGCATCTCTCCTCCACACATGTCCAAGCCATCTCAATCTTGCCTCTCTTGCTTTGTCTCCAAACCGTCCGACTTGAGCGGTCCCTCTAATATAATCGTGCCTAATCCTGTGCTTCTTCGTCACTCCCAGTGAAAACCTTAGCGTCTTCAACTCTGCCACCTCCAGCTCCGCCTCCTGCTGTCTTTTCGTCAGTGCCACTGTCTCCAAACCATACAACGTAGCTGGTCTCACAACCATCTTGTAAACCTTCCCTTTAACTCTTGCTGGCACCCTTCTGTCGCAAATCACTCCTGACACTCTTCTCCGCCCTACCTGCACTCTCTTCTTCACCTCTCTCCTGCACTCCCCGTTACTTTGGACTGTTGACCCCAAGTATTTAAAGTCATATGCCTTCGTCACCTCCACTCGTGACCATTCCACTGTCTTCCCTCTCTTTCACACACAGGTATTCCGTCTTGCTCCTACTGACTTTCATTCCTCTTCCCTCCAGTGCATACCTCCACATCTCCAGGCTCTCCTCCACCTGCACCCTACTCTCGCCACAGATCACAATGTCATCCGCGAACATCATCGTCCATGGAGACTCCTGCCTGATCTCATCCGTCAACCTGTCCATCACCATTGCAAACAAGAAGGGGCTCAGAGCCGATTCTTGATGTAATCCCACCTCCACCTTGAACCCATCTGTCACCTCGCCACTGTCACACTTCCACGTGCATATCCTGCACCGCTCCTACATACTTCTCGGCAACTCCCGGCTTCCTCATACAATACCACATCTCCTCTCTCGGCACCCTGGCTTATGCGTTCTCTAAATCTACAAAGACACAATGTAACTCCTTCTGGCCTTCTCTATACTTCTCCATCAACATTCTCAAAGCAAACATCGCATCTGTGGTGCTCTTTCGTGGCATGAAACCATACTGCCGCTCGCTAATCGTCACCTCTCCTCCTCTTAACCTAGCTTCGATTACTCTTTCCCAAATCTTCATGCTGTGGCTGATCAACTTTATACCTCTGTAGTTGCTACAGTTCTGCACATCGCCCTGGTTCTTGAAAATCGGTACCGGTATGCTTCTTCTCCACTCCTCAGGCATCCTCTCCCTTTCCAAGTTTGAGTTAAACAATCTAGTTAAAAACCCCACTGCCATCTCTCCTAAACATCTCCATGCCTCCACAGGTATGTCATCAGGACCAACTGCCTTGCCACTCTTCATCCTCTTCATAGCTGCCCTCACGTCCTCCTTGCTAATCCACTGCACTTCCTGATTCACTATCCCCACATCATCCAACCTGCTCTCTCTCTCTCATTTTCTTCATTCATCAGCCCCCCAATGTACTCCTTCCACCTTCTCAGCACACTCTCTTCGCTCGTCAGCACATTTCCATCTCTATCCTTCATCACCCTAAGCTGCTGCACATCCTTTGCAGCTCGGTCCCTCTGTCTAGCCAATCGGTACAAGTCCTTTTCTCCTTCCTTAGTGTCTAACCTGTCATACAACTCACCATACGCCTTTTGCCTTTGCCACCTCTCTTAGCTTTACGCTGTGTCTCTTTGTACTCCTGTCTACTTTCTTCATCTCTCTGACTATCCCATTTCTTCTTTGCCAACCTCTTCTTCTGTATACTTTGCTGTACTTCCTCACTCCACCACCAAGTCTCCTTGTCTTCCTTCCTCTGTCCTGCCGACACACCAAGTACCTTCCTAGCTGTCTCCCTCACTATTTCTGCAGTGGTTGCCCAGCCGTCCGGCAACTCTCCACTATCCACCCAGTGCCTGTCTTAACCCCTGCCTGAACTCCACACAACAGTTTTCCTTCTTCAACTTCCACCATTTGATCTTCGGCTCTGCCTTCACTCGCTTCCTCTTCTTGCTCCTCTAAAGTCAAGTTTTATTTTTATTTCAGTGAACTGAAACGTTTTTTTTTTGTTTTTTTTTCTTCTCTTTTCACACCTGGTTTTAGTTCAGTTTTAGTGAACTACAATAACCTTGAGCTGGATCATGATCTGCTATTATAGACCATACTATACTGGTCTACCTGGGACTGCATCGTAGGTGAGGTCTGTTTGGGTCATGCTCAGGTCCCACAGTGTCTATAGAGAGAAGAAGATGACAGTTAAGATACAAATGGGGCACTTCCATCAGCCTCCACTGATTCCCAGGGCAAATTAGCATGCTTTTTAACAAAAGCTATCGCCGCATGCTACCCCAAAAATGAAAACGCGCACGCAGAGCAACAGCCTACTTAGCAAGTTGGCTAACGTTGATTAGGTAAAAGCTAACTTACACAGCGACGCTCAGCTTTACTTGTAACTTAACACAACAAAACAACAAAACGTCTAGTGCAGCAGCACGTCTAGTACTGTTACCTCTCCAGCGTCGCGGCTCCGAACCGTAGTTGGAAGCCTCCGGTGGGTGTCTCGCTAGTCTATTTAGCTTAGCCTGGCTCGTAGCTGGTAACAACTTCATAAAGAGTCCGGACCAACTCCGCGGTGGAGAACGGGCCGGCCACTGCACTGCACTGCAGTCCCATTTAACA
The DNA here is from genome assembly GCF_029633865.1 of Lampris incognitus. Lineage (NCBI taxonomy): Eukaryota > Metazoa > Chordata > Actinopteri > Lampriformes > Lampridae > Lampris > Lampris incognitus. The sequence goes on along the minus strand of NW_026611576.1, from coordinate 541,646 downwards.
CACGGCAGCCTCCCTCCCTCCCTCCCTCCCTCCCTCCCTGTGATGCATACAAATCATCACTGGTAACGGTGGCTACCTTCCTATTTGTCGGCAAACTAGCGTCTCCGCGGCTGCGGCTACAAACAGAAAATACACAGACACACACACACACACACACACACACACACACACACGGCTGCGTCTACATCACCCCCCCCCCCACACACACACAATACCCACTAAGCCCTCTCCTTAAAGGGGCAAGCCACAGCTTGCATCAAAACGTATATGATTAATACTCACACTTTATTAATCTTGTAGGATGTGCCAGTGCTGCCGTGTCCAGGCTGTCCGCGCGCGTTGTTTGTGGCGCTTGCTTGACAGTACAACCTCCGGGTCAGCAAAAACGACTGTAACAAGGGTGTACCGGGGGTCGCTGCTCAACACACACAGTCCGCACAACAGTCGCAAATAAATGACTGACATCATTTTTTATTTTTGTTTTGTTTTTGTTTGTTTTTTTTTTTGGGGGGGGGGGCAGGGGCTTCATATGCAATGGCTCCTCCCAGTGTAACGGGGCCAAATGGGTTGACATAAAATTAACATGATGATATTTCCACGTGGTCAAATAATGGACTTCTCAGCAAACCTTTCAGAGTTAGCAAGCAAGCTTTTAATGACCGCAAGCCAAGCTAGTCATAACAGTCACAAATTCGTTTTGGTCTCAGCTTGATCCTTTTCTTGGCCACAGAAGCGACCTTATCTATTTGCCTACTCTTTACCCTCATGGTGGGAAATAGCATGTTGTCTAATCAACTTCTCTCGTAACGTCCCCATCACCTTGCACCGCATCCCCGCTATCTGTAACAGATATGCCCGTTTTTAACGTGTTCAATAGCCCACAACATAACCAAAACATCGACATTTCAGTTGCATCGTGGGTAACATGCAAATGAACTTGGAGCAGGAACACTCTAGTTGAATTCGCCACACTGCCTCCTTCCTTGAAAGACCAACGTCCCGTTGGCCTAACCCAAATCCCATGTGGATGGGTCCATCCACCATGAGGGTTTCTTCCGCCGAGCACCTCTCCCATCCCGGGCTGCTCCTTGCCGCGGGCTGCTGATGGATGACGGGGGCGGCTCTGCATCCGCTGGGTCTGAGCCCCCACCGTCGACTTCGACGTCACCGCTGTTTCCATTCCTGGCCAGGGAGGGCAGCTCTGTAAACCCAGTGTCCCCGCCCCCTCCCTGGCCCAAAACAAGATGCTCTAATGGTAGCTCCTTGCTGACATCCAGGGAGGTTGGCTTTGATCCAGCAGTGTCCTTACCCCCTCCCTGGACCCCGGTAGCCTGGTCTGTACTAAGTAAGGTGCGAGGCGATCTTGGTGAAGGATGACTATCCGAGGGCGGCTGTGGAGCTTCACTCTATAGATGACCTCTGAGATCCTCTTCAGGATGAGGCAGGGCCCCTCCCAGTTGCTGTTCAGCTTTGGGGACCGTCCCTTCGTTCGCCGTGGGTTATACACCCATACGTTGTCCCCCTGCTGGTACTCTTTGCGGTGGCAACGTACATCATAGGCTCTCTTCTGCCTTTCCCCTGCAGAAGCCATATTCTCTGGAGCCAGCTGATGAGGAGCCTCCATCCGGTCCTGTAGTGCGTCTACATAGTCCTGGCCCGGCGGCACTCGTACTGGTGGGTTTGGCGGCTTGCCAAAGACCAGATCCACAGGCGTCTGTAGCTCCCGAGCAAACATCAGTGCAGCTGGTTGTAGTGATATAAATGCCATGTATATCCACTGGAACTACACTAGGTGTTATGTACTACCCGGACTGTTATTATGGTTACACCACTACCACGTATGGTTATTACGTCTGCCTACTGAGCCGCGATTAATCCTGAGTTCTCTAACCCGGTGTGATCATTGATCCTCGACCAATACTACCCCAAGTATTACTTCACCCGCCAGTGAAAAAGGGGTTACATAAGTTTCACTGTTTGCATCCACACAGTAAAAAGTGATCATATGCTGCCATTCAATTAAAGCGTGTTTTTTATTTGATTGGACCCGATATAATTGTATTTATGATATTTTGGGTCTATATATGTATTAAACTCACTTTAATTCAATGGAAATCAGGGCCTCATTGGTTCAATGTATTTGACTGACTTAAAACCAAAGACTATTTTTCCATCCAGTATGTCACGTGACTACTGACGTAGCCAAACTTTGGTTCTCAAAATCTCTTGATTTTATGCCATTTTTCTTTTCACTGCTTGGAGCCCTGAGGAGAAGTCAAGTTCACGGCCAACTTGTGCCAAGTGCCAATTTCTCGGTAAGAAGTGAGCCGAAGCGCGAAAAAGCCCAGTAAACATTGAATATCGACATGTTTTTGTAACATTTTGGCACACTCGGGTGTGATTTTTAAGTGACTGATTAAAGCTAATTATAACGTTATCGCACGGCAGTTTATACGTTCATAGCTAGCTAGCCTGGCTAGGAAACGACTAGCTAGCATAAGCTAGCTAACGTTTAGTTAGCGAATATTTTTTTTTTTTAAAAAGTTAGCGAATATTGCCACGTTATCACACCGACAACCAACCGAGCGATTGGCTACGCCTGACGTTAGAAGACAGACCTGCTGCTAGCTTCTATAAACGGGGCCTGCTAATTCTAGCTAGCCACACAGTCTCGCTTGCTTAATTCCGGTTTAACGTTAGCCGCTCACCTGCTTGCATAACGATATCGGAGATGTCTATATACATGTAACGTTACATCCAGATACATTTTAATGTGTGCGAATTTTCACTAGCTCACGTTAGCTTATGCTAGCTTGTCAGTCCCACGCCAAGGAAAAATGCTATCTAGCTAGTTGGCTTGTTGAATTTTCTACTTGGAATCATTTAATATCGTCAGTTTCGATGCATGTGAGCCTAATGTTTATTGAACGATTATGCTCGTCACTATTAAGCACCCGTAAGCTAAGCAGCACAAGAGATTCACTTCTTGTACTAGCTAACGTTAGCTAGCACTAGCAACATTCGAGGCTCAGGCTACATGTGTAGGTAGGCCTCGTGCAGCACATTGTGAACGGCTCTTAGCTACAAACCGAGGCTTATGCTGCATGAATGCCCGGTGCGACACATGTGAACGGTGTTTGCTAAATCGCGGGCTGAAAGGGGTTGTTACTTCCAATGGGAAACGCTGGTAAGCCCCTTGTTATGTCTGCACACATCGACAGTGCTGCATTTGATTTGGTGCTGTTCTATTGTGCTGGGATCGCTTGGTGATGCCTGCGGGCTCTGGGTTGTTTGATCGGGTCTGCCTGTGATGCTGTGTCAGTCTAAATAAAGAATGCAACGTAGAGGTTGTGTCGAGCGACAGCGCTGTGTCCTGACGTGATTTCTCAATACAATATTGGCGACGAGGATGGCTGATATCTCTCTCCCACCACCTGCCCCCTTCCTGGCGTTACCTGGCGAGCCTCCGGTACCATGGACTCGCTGGCTACATAGTTTTGAAAATTACATCATCGCCTCAGGGCTCGACGACGTGAGCCAGGCTAGGAAGACGGCTCTGTTGCTACACTGCTTGGGAGCAGAGGGTCATCGTGTGCTCGGGACTCTGGGGAACGTCACAAACTTTGACGAAGCTGTGGGACTTATGAGCACCCATTTCGCTGCTCCACAGAGTGCCCTCCTTCGGCGATTTATATTCCGTCAGCGACACCAACTGCCTGGTGAGTCTGTGCGGCAGTACGTAGCTAATTTGCGAGGGCTAGCTAGCTCATGCAAGTTTGGCGCGCTTCAGGACGAGATGGTTCGCGACCAGCTAATCGAACACACCAACAACGCAAAGGTGCGTGAGACTCTCCTGCTGGAAAAAGACGATCTGCTGCTGTCCAGAGCAATTACCATCGCACTACAGGTTGAGGGAGCAGCTGAGTGTGCTGCTATGCTAAATACACAGCAAGTGGCCACCTCCAGTCAAGCTGCCAACGACTCCTCCCTCTACTCACGGCTGCCCCTCGGGACGCAACCCAGCCAGAGCGAGGCCGTCGTCGACGTAGAAGTCGCGTTCCACTAAGTGCTTGGCATCCATTCCGTGTTCCCTGGAGCTGTGTTCTGCTGCTCGGTGAAGTCCATAGATGGCGACAGCTGGGGATGGTGAGTTGCCGAATACGTGGACTTTCATGCGATACTCGGCAATCTCTCGGTTGGGGTCGTTGTTGTTGAACCACAGGAAACACAAGAAATCTCTGTTGTCTTCTCGAACGACGAAGCTGTGAAACATCTGCTCGATGTCCGCTATGACAGCCACTGTTTCTCTTCGGGAGCGCAGCAAGACTCCCAGCAAGCTGTTGTTCAGATCCGGGCCGGTAAGTAGCACGCACATCGTTCAGGGAGATGCCGTGATGTTGAGCGCTGGAATCGAAGACAACCCTGATCTTGTCTGGCTTTTGAGGGTGGTAGACGCTGAAGATAAGTAAGTACCAGCACTCACTTCCCTCCGGTAGTGGTGGGGCCAACTCAGCCTGGTCGCGATCAAAGATGTTTTGCATGAAGGTGTGACGAAGTCGGCTTTCATCTTAGGCTTTCTTTCCAGGGTGCGGCGGGGAGAGGTAAGTCTGCTGAGAGCTTGGTCTCGATTGTAAGGGAGCCGTCGACGAGGGGATCGGAATGGGAGAGGCGCCACCCAGCTGTTGGTGTCGTCCATCACCATCTCTCTGTCCATGAACTCCAGGAACAGACGATCTTCGATGGAAAGCCGCACTTTGTCGTCATCAGGGACTGGGGTGTCATGTTTGATGCTGTAAGGAGGAACCTTTCCTTGACCTGGAGACGGTTGGGGCACGGAGTGAGGAGAGATGGCCTTCCGTTTTCGAGCACGCTGGTGCGATAGGGAGTCACAGCTGCTGGCTTGTGGGCTGAACCCAGGCACACGTCCCCTGTAACCACCCAACCCAGGTCTAGACGTTGGGCATAGGGGGCGCTGGGAGGACCATTGCGTTGCTCCCTGACTTTGTGAACCTGAAGGATGTGGCGTCCCAGAAGTATCAGGATCTGGGCTTCAGGGTCCAGGCGAGGGATTCTGCGAGCGATGGACTTCAGGTGGCTGTGGTGCTGTGCAGCTTCTGGGGTCGGGATTTCTGACCGATGGTCAGGCATATGGTTGCACTCAATGAGTGTTGGAAGCAGCACACTTGTTTTTTCCATCCAACGACTACGCCAAGAACCCTGTGGCTCTTCTTCCAGATGTCTCGGTGACTCCTGCACATGTACGCAGGGTGTACGGTGAGTCTGAACCTCTGATTTGGATGAAGTAGAAGAAATCAGACCTCGCCAGAGATCTGTTGCTCTGGTCGTCCAGGACGATGTAGACGTTACTAGCTCTGTCTGGGTGTGCTGTGCATTTAGAGGTGACTGCTGGTGGAGGCGCCTCCTCTTCACTCTCCCCGCCATGCTCTGAGGTGGGGTCCTTGTCTTTTTTGTCCCGTGGAGGAGGTCCAGGGTGGAGCGCCGCTATGTGGTCATCGCTCTCACATTCGCTGCACTTCAAAGTTGCCTTACAGTTCTTCGCCAGGTGAGTTGTGGAGGAGAAACACCTGTAGCAGGCACCATTCTCTTTCAGAAAGGCTTTGCGCTCCTCAAGAGACTTGCTTCGAAAACCTCGACATTTCTTTAGAGGATGGCGCTTCTGATGGATGGGACATTGTTTCCCTTTGTCGCCAGGCTTGCTGCTCGAACTGCGTGACTGAGAAGCTGAGCGGTTTGTTGAGACCTCTGTCTTGTGGGTGGAGACATGCCTTTTGGCGTGTCTTGATTCCTTTTCTGATCGCTCATGTTTTGAGGACACTGTGGAGGACTTGTTGGACGTTTTCGATGGAGCTGAAGGGAGAGTAAAGCTGGGGTCATTTCTTCTGTGTGCCTCGCTGCAGATGAAGTCTGCGAAGAAGGTGAATGGGGGGGGGAGACATAGTGCTGCTCTTTGTACTGGGAACCCTTAGTTATCCACCTCTCTTGTAGACTGTGTGGCAGCTTCTCAACGATCGGGTTGACACGCCTGGCGGTGTCCAGGTACGAGAGCCCCGGCAGGTAGCCCTCACACGTAGCAGAGTCTAACTCCATCAGCAGGTCTCCCAGCTCCCTCAACTTTACGGGGTCTTTCTGAGCGATTTTTGGAAAGTTCTCTATCCTCTCGAAGAGCGCTCTCTCGATCACTTCAGGGGAGCACTCTTCTAGGCGTTCCCAGACATGTTGTAGGCCCACTACAGGGTCGGCGACGTGCACATAGCAAATCCTTTTAACGTGCTCTGAGAACTCTTTTCCTAACGACTTTGTCAAGAGGTCGAGCTCCTCGCTGGCAGTTAAGTTCAGTCCTTCAATGGCGTTGAAGAAACAGGACTTCCACGCCCAATAATTTTCTGGGCGCTCGTTGAACTGGATGAGACCGGAATTCACAAGCTCTCGGCGCACCAAGTAGCTCGCAATGTCATTCGTACCAGTCGTGTCATCACGATGTGGCTGCGGTGAGGCTCTGAGAGGAGAGTGGTGCAGCTGAGCAGGAGGAGGCTGAGAAGGGGAGAGCTGAGCAGGATGTTGGTGATGTATGTGGAGTACAAAATGTTCTCCATATGCACTCCGTATGTACTCTGTAGTTTTCCACTTGTCTGTGTGTATGAAACTTCTCACTCACTGCAGACACACATACCAATTGTTCTCATGCGTACCTTCCATGGGGCCACATAGCAACTGTTACTATGCTTGCCTCCCCGTTGCCGCATCCCAGGAACGGCCAGGTACAGCAAAAGACAAGTGCAACAGGCGTACAGACACTCACGAGGCACAGAACGTGATTTACGTAGATGTTTCCTTCATTCCTTTTTAAGATTACACCTTAGTTGACGCAGGAAACATAGTGTATGACGCGACGGACTGTTCTATAAAAAACCACTATCTCCAGCTCAGAGGCAGAGCATATCCTCATAGACGAACCTCTCTGTGGCCTTATGGCTCTCCATCTGCAGATGCATTAAAGATTCTCTGTTTGCTTCAATATTTGTCCCATGATTATTCTCCCCAGAGGTTGCTGGGGCAAGAGCCCATTAAAAGGATAAAGGAAAATCCACAACAATTTGGTGTCAGAAGCGGGATCTCACGTCGCTCCGCCAGACGGACAACCGGCTGACCGATCATCTCGGGACAAGGACATAGTCACCGATCTCCCAATAACCTCACCAGGTTTGAGAAGAAGAAAGGGAGAGGCGGGTGGTCCGTTTGGTCGGTGTCGCTGAGATCCCTCAGCAAAACCCTGGGAGATTCATCGCACGGGTAAGCAGAATTCTTTAAAGGATAAAAGGATCATTTAAAACGCGTACTATTGAAACCAGATGAGGTCGTGCACTGACAATTAAGCGGCTGTTCACCCTCGGTCTCGCACTAATAGAAGTGGTCATTTGGTAGGATTAAGTGAATTTTGAGGGGAAAAAAAGAAAATAAAAGGGAAACAAGTGTTATGGCTCGCCCACCCCGCACCGTGGCCCGCCCACCCCACGCCGGCAGCCAATCGGCTCGTCAGGGCCGGGCTTAGTCATCAGGGCTGGGCTTAAGTTTGGTGGCCTCCCACGTGCCCGTTGTCAGTTCGTGTTGTTACCTCCCCGCAGTAGCGGCGACTCTCCTCTCACGGTCCTTTTCTCTACGAACTCATCCCAGCCTTGGTTCATGTTTTTCCCTTGCAAGGTTTCCCCGTGGAAGTATCCTGCCTTGTTCCCGTTTGGATTACCCGCGAGTTTTTTTCCCCCTTGGACTTTCCGTTTTTTCCTTGTCGCTCATTGCCTTCCTATGTTTGAATAAAGTACGCCAGTTTTCGGCTAACCCCATCTCTGTCTGGTGTCGTGCGCTTGGGGTCTCCCACAAACTCTAACACACATGCTATTTTCATGAATTCCAGGTTCGTATCAGGCGCACCTGTTACCTATAGCATGCTATTCCCTGTAATTAAAACAAATATGTATCCCCCATAGACAAAGAAATGACCTGGATGATGCGATACCATGGCAATATTACCTGCAACTCACGGTTGTAGGTAATATTAATGTAACTAGTTATCGAAAAGAATACCGATGTTGGTTTTACTGAGCGGTTAATTGCTAAATGGTATAGCCTACACAGAATTTGGCGGACAAATGCTAACTAAGTCATGACAAAATAGCAGCCGAGAGAAGAAGAAGAAAAGTTGATGCTAGAATTGATCGGCCAGATGGAGGGGGGAGGGACCTCCGCTGCGCGCTCTGCTGTGATTCGTTGTTTTGTCATCAAATGCTCACAGCGAATCAACCAGTCACAGCAGCGTGTAGTTTCTGGCAGCTTTTTCAACATGGAGGAGGACTTCAGCTTATCTGATTGCAATCGCGCGAAATTCCGCGAATCAAATCTTTAAATATTCGGTCTGAACGTCAAGAAATGCGGTTACAACATCAGCGTGTCACAAAACATACATTTGTTTAACCATTTCGATAAAACTGCACTCGCGCGAATCAAATGGTTAAATATTCAGCTGTTGGGCGTTAGTGCTTACCAACCATATGTATATATTTTGTTGTAGATCTTGGTCTTAAATTCCGATCCAAGTGGCATTAAAAAGGTCTTAAAAAGTCTTAAAATTAACTTAGTGAAACCTGCAGATACCCTGTTCTTAGGCATGGCTTCCTACTGTGTCGCTTGTTCGTTCCGGCATTTGCAACCTTTGACAAACCCCTTCGGGCCCTCATTGACTCTCATGCACCCGCCTCACAGGTCCTCTTGTGGACCCCAGAGGCAACTAAAGCCTTTGAGTGACTGAAAGTCCAGCTCCAAATCGCACCAACTCTTGGCTATCCGGAGCCCGCTCAAGCATTCACTCAAACTGTGGATGAGCGCAACGGCTGCATGATCTCCGTCCTCTTGCAGTCAGTCTCATGGGGGACTGCAAGCTGCGCCCTGTGGCTTACTTCTCCGCCAAACTTGACCCGGTAGCGGCTGGCTTGCCTCGCTGCCTTCGAGCCGTCGCTGCTGCTGAAAAGGCTGTGATGGCCTCGCGAGACATCGTGGGGTACTCCGACGTTACTCTCCTGGTTCCCCATGCGGTCCCGCTCCTCCTACTTGAACAGAAAAGGTCACAGCTGTCCGCAGCCCGGTGGCTACGTTACAACACTGTGCTCCTTGACATGCCCACCATCACTGTCAAACGTTGCACTGTCCTTAACCCCGCCACCCTTCTTCCCTCACCAGACGATGGTGAACCACACGACTGCGTTGCAGCTGTCTCTGCTGTTTGTTCACCTCGGCCTGATCTCAGCTCCACTCCTCTTGCCAACCCTGACGTTGTCCTTTTTGTGGATGGGTCGGCTTCCCGCTGTCTTACCACCGGCCAATGTCAGGTTGGTTGGGCCGTTTGCTCTGCCTCCGCTTGCCTTAATTGCAGCTCGTTGCCCTCTCACCTCTCTGCACAGGCTGCTGAACTCACGGCCCTCTCTGCGGCCTGCGAGCTGGCAGCTGGCTGGTCTGTCACCATCTACACGGATTCACGCTACGCTTTCGGCGTGGACTTTGGTGCTCTCTGGCAACAGAGACAGTTTCTTACGTCTTCTGGTACTTATGTACATGCGCGTGCGACAAAGACACTCCAGAGCAGGGCTTAGTCCTTTTGAGATTGTCATGGGACGGCCTCCGACCATGGGAACGGGCCCTGCGCCGGGAGCTCTTCCCCAAACCGCTCTTTACGAGCATGCTATGCTACAGCACTGCTGTAATCTCTCCTCTGCTCTCTCCCAAGTCTCCCAAACAGGTGGCAGCTGCTCTCCCCACCCCAGCTGAGAAGGTTCTCCATTCCTACCTCCCCGGCGACTGGGTCGTCATCCGGTGTTTCCGGAGAAAGACCTGGCGATCCAACAGATGGGCGGGTCCATTTTCCCGGGACAACGGCATGGTTAGGGAACGTCTGTCCCGGGCGAAAGCACACGCCCACCGGAGGTGGTGTCATATTTCCCAGTGACGTATTTAGAGGCGGAGCTGTGGTTCACTCTCTCTTTTTACGAGGGACTCCGACAAAGAGGGACGTCGCCCCCCCGCTCGGTGAGTTGGACTAGTGTAAAGCTATTTGTAACCCCTTTTTCACTGGCGGGCAACGCCAAGCACATTTAAACAAGACAAAAGCCTAATGCTACCAGTTACTAAAGTGTTACAATACAAATCAATAGCGCAACAGGATCCTGAGTTCTCAGCGGTGGAATGGTGAGCTGGCTGAACCTCCTGTGTACTAGTAGGCTAGTGCCACTAATGACAATATTAGTGATAATTGATAATAGAAATAATTAACCAAGATAATAATCAATTTAGTAGCGCGGTGCCTCCACTGTGAAAATACTACACTTAGCTAAGGCTGGTGAATGGTATATCTTCCCAGAATGAAACAAACACGTGGTTAATGCAGATCTTATAACTCTGCTGTGTACTGAATTACTGTACAAGCTTATTACCAGCACTCTATAAGTAACCTAGGCTTTGCATATGCGGAAAATGAGCTGCCAATACACCCGAAATATAATTAATAATAATAGGATTTATTTGATAATAATGAGAGAGAGAGAGAGAGAGAGAGTACCACACGAGTGTAGTATTGCTGATTAAATAAACATTAATTGAAATTACACAGGGTGGGACAAGCGGTCACAATAAACAGGAAGAAAGTATCAAAAGAACACACAAATACCCAGCACTTTCCGTTGGGGCCCGTTGGTGCACATTAAAGCAGCTCTCTGAGCGGAGGGCAAGGCAGCCACCGCTACGATGCCCAGGCGACGAGATAAAAGTGTGCGTGTGTGTGTGAGTATAAATGAAATTTTCGGGTTACTCACAACCCATCGCCCCCTCGACCGGGAGGCTGTGTGCAGTCCAGAGGATGGAAGGCGTAGTGCTAGCCTAGCAGCTGGCAGGTGTCGGCTCCCCGGTAGCAGCCTCCACCCGCCGCAAGATGGCCAAAGGTTGCAATGTTCAAACAACCCTGGCGAAGATAGAGCAGATGAAGCGAGTCCTCTTTGGATAGCAGACAGGTCCCAGGAATGGAGCAGAGCGGCTCCCCTAGTTACATCACCGTCCAGCGCAGCCCGATGACTTCTGACTAGCCTCCACAACTCTAGTCGGCTAGCTAACACACTAGCACTGGATGCTAAATGCACTTAGCTAGCTAGCGGCGACACTGGCTATGGGGCATAAACAAAATAATCGGCATACTAAAACAAAGCCCACCAGCAAGCATACGACCGCGGGCCAATCGCAACACTCCTGACCTCAAATGCGGGCCTAGTACACGGGCTGTGTATAAAGTCTCCGCGAAACGGGTACTTAGACGGAGCAGCAGAAAAATGGCCCTCTCTCTTCGTCGTACTCACTCGGGCTGCCTAACTCCTCCCTCTCCGTGAGGAGATGGACCGTTGCGAAGCTCGTGATTTCGCGGGCATAACAACTCCACACCACATCATTGGCTAATAACAAAATTCAAATAAAAATACAAAGAGCAAATACATTCCATTGGTTCACATGTTTCGAAACCCACAAGAACATAGGAAATGTGCAAGACACAAAGCATGCTGGTAAGTGCAGTAGCACAAAGTATGTACAACAGATTTTAGAGGTCCTTCCATATTGTTATGGCAAATTGGCAGCTTCCAATCAAGTGATTTGATTTTCACGAGCCTTAGAAGGCCACCGACATGCCGCTCGTGGAAAAGTCTAAACCCTCGCCTGAAGAGGGTTGAAGAAAAGTGAAACGTCGCGCGACTTTGGGCTTTGTTGTAGTGAAACAGGGGACCAAATTGGGGTCCCGATGATGCGACTGAGCCAAACTGAGGGACCATTATTAGCTGCCATTGAATTTTTGGATTGCGTGGGACGGCCAGGTAGTTGGTGGGGGACTGTGGCCGCCATCTAAACACCTTGTCGATGGACAGTGCACAAGGTTAATTGCAATGTATTTGGGAATGCGGATTTAAAAGCCTAACCCTAACCTTAAGCTTAACCCTGCCTCTCTTAGTTGAATAAGGCCTCGCCTGAAGAAGGTACATAAACAGCGAAACGTCGCGCGACTTTGGGCTTGATTGTAGTGCCAGCGCGACCACCCCTGCCCACATACATTGTCGAGCCCCGGCCACATTCAGCGGCCAGCGCTGCCCAATTTGACGGGTCCAGCCCGAGCACCCCTGGCCACATTGAGTGAAGTCGAGCATTATAGCATTCCTCAGATCAGTAGGCCAGTGCTAAATAAATAGAAGTCATGAGCCAAAAGCCCAAGTCTAACCCCTCTTCTCCCTGGACACCTGCTGACCCCTCCTTCACCCCGGCACAGCAGCTGGCCATCAAGCAATCGGCGTCACCCTTAAAAAGCCTCCACTGTGGACCAGTGTTGGCTGGAACGTAGCCATTGATGGACTTGTGCCAGCCAGTCTACCTGCCACTGAGCCAACTCCTGCTCTACCCCTGGGATGGGCCACTTGGATGAAGAGTTGATTTCTTTTTTTTTTTTTTTCTAAATGTATTTTTGATTTTTCCCTTTTTTCTCCCAATTTAGTGGCCAATCGATCCCTATTTTAATTCAAACACCCACCTTCGTACTGCATGCGTTCGCCAACTGCATCTGTCCGAGGGCCGGCAGTCTGGAAGGAGAGCGCCTCCCCACTTTGGTGACAAGGCGACTCCAGGCCGAAGCACTGTTTTTTCCGACACACACAGAGACGCATTGACGTGACGAACACAAGCCGACTCCGCCCCCCTCCCGAAGACAGCGTTGCCAATGATTGCTGCTTCATCAAGTCCGGCCATAAGACTTGATTTCTTCCCTTACCTGCTTGTCCCGTCTGCTTTTGGGTTCTTTCCAGATACGTGACAGAAATGGGTTTTGTGTTGGTTTGTTTGTTTGCTATTGTTTGATTTGTCTTGAGCCAAAGCTCATTCCTTACCAAAGCTGGATTCCTTACGTGTGCGAGAGAGAGAGAGTGAAATAAAGTTTAACATTATAATAAAATAATGTTAACATAGATTTTACTTTTTCTCTGGTACTGTAGCATGTCAATAAACGTTTAATGATAGCAGTTGTGAAGTATTCTGCTGCTACTCAATACTAATACTAATTACTAACACAGTAAATTGTATTCTTCAACCTTTTCTGTTCAGGATGCTGACTTCTTCAACAATATCAAAGCTCTTATTCTCTGTATTGTTTATGTGTTCGTATGGTTGTGTGATGCTGAAATTACTTCAGATGAGCTGGATAAAGCAGTAATGAGTTTGTCTTTAGACAAATCTCTAGGTAGGGATGGACTTACTGCCAATTTCTATAGACATTTTTGGGACTTATTAAAGTTACATTCTCTCTTATGTTAAAAGAATCAACTGACAATATTAAATTTCCTTCCACTATGAAACAAGCTATAATAACTTTAATTCCCAAGCTTCATAAGGACCCCAAAATATTAGATAATCTTGCCACTCCCGTCAGCTAGGAACAGGAAACTGAGGCTACAATTCGCACAGGCTCATCAAAATTGGACAATAGAAGATTGGAAAAACGTTGCCTGGTCTGATGAGTCTCAATTTCTGCTGCGACATTCGGATGGTAGGGTCAGAATTTGGCGTCAACAACATGAAAGCATGGATCCATCCTGCCTTGTATCAACGCTTCAGGCTGCTGGTGGTGGTGTAATGGTGTGGGGGATATTTTCTTGGCACACTTTGGGCCCCTTAGTACCAATTGAGCATCGTGTCAACGCTACAGCCTACCTGAGTATTGTTGCTGACCATGTCCATCCCTTTATGACCACAGTGTTCCCATCTTCTGATGGCTACTTCCAGCAGGATAACGTGCCATGTCATAAAGCTCGAATCATCTCAGACTGGTTTCTTGAACATGACAATGAGTTCACTGTACTCAAATGGCCTCCACAGTCACCAGATCTCAATCCAATAGAGCACCTTTGGGGTGTGGTGGACCGGGAGAGTCGCATCATGGATGTGCAGCCGACAAATCTGCAGCAACTGCGTGATGCTATCATGACAATATGGACCAAACTCTCTGAGGAATGTTTCCAGTACCTTGTTGAATCTATGCCACGAAGGATTAAGGCATTTCTGAAGGCAAAAGGGGGTCCAACCCGGTACTAGCAAGGTGTACCTAATAAAGTGGCCAGTGAGTGTATATATACACACCTGATTCAGTTGTGTCATTCCGAGTTTGGCATGGGTCAAGCGCATGTAATCGCAATTAACTGCAGCTAAATGGAATTTAAATGAAATCGTGTTTAGCCTGAAAGGTCAGAGTGACTGCTGGGATAGGCTCCAGCATCCCCGCCACCTCAGAGCAGGATAGGCGGTTTGGGAAATGGATGGATCAGATTCAGGTAACTTAATTTGGACCCATATAACACGTAATATTTGCCTAGATGTGAAAACGAAGAATTGAAACAGTATTCTTTCATCACATAAACAATTTGAAATAAAATACTGTTTTTAAAAATTGAATATAATTGGCGGGCGCTTTAGGGGCGGGACGCACGCGTGGGGTGATGGGAGGTCATTATCCTGATCGCCGCCATGTTGTGACGAGCCCGTGTCGGCTGCGTTTCGTTAGGAGGTCGTGACAGGAGGTAACTTTATTTTTATCCAGATGTAAAGTTTCCGAATATTGCTGATTGAGAAATAACGTTGCGACTTAATGTAATGTGCACATAAGTCAATGCAAGCTGTTTTGTGTGGTATTCTGTGGGACATATTTTTTCTTATATCAGGTTATAACGCCTACTTAGCAGCTAATGCCGGCCTTAACACGGGTTACCAACTGGAGTGAAGACAACTTGTGTGTATGTGGATAGCTAAAATGGCTGTTTTTTTTAATGTCGCCGACTTGAACGTGTCTTCGCCACTTAACTTGGGAAACGTAACGTTAGGTTTGTGAGCGAGGGGCTGGCCAGAGACACTGGTCAAAACCTGTCTTTTGTCCTGCAAGCTTGGCGCCATGTTCCGCGCGTTATGTGCCACACAGGCTCCGTCAGCCATTTTACCGTTGAGCGAGCTGCTGTGTCATTGAGACCCAGCGGTTCATTTGAGTCGACATGGCGTTTTTGATCATATATCTCATACTGTACATGCCGCTGTATTCAGACCTGTTCCCATATGGAGGACAACTGGGCCTTTAAAATGACGTCCCGTGTGTGTGTGTGTGTGGGGGGGGGGGCTTGCGAACGTGCCTGGGACCATCTACAAAATGGCTTCTATTTCGGTAAGCGCGTTTTACGAACGAAAGAAACTAAGCATATTTTGACCGCGTACAATATGGATTTGTTCGCCACAGATACAGTAGACGAGGTAATTAACACATTGTGTAAGTGAAACAGTATTCTTTCATCACATAAACAATTTGAAATAAAATACTGTTTTTAAAAATTGAATATAATTGGCGGGCGCTTTAGGGGCGGGACGCACGCGTGGGGTGATGGGAGGTCATTATCCTGATCGCCGCCATGTTGTGACGAGCCCGTGTCCGCTGCGTTTCGTTAGGAGGTCGTGACAGGAGGTAACTTTATTTTTATCCAGATGTAAAGTTTCCGAATATTGCTGATTGAGAAATAACGTTGCGCCTTAATGTAATGTGCACATAAGTCAATGCAAGCTGTTTTGTGTGGTATTCTGTGGGACATATTTTTTCTTATATCAGGTTATAACGCCTACTTAGCAGCTAATGCCGGCCTTAACACGGGTTACCAACTGGAGTGAAGACAACTTGTGGGTATGTGGATAGCTAAAATGGCTGTTTTTTTTAATGTCGCCGACTTGAACGTGTCTTCGCCACTTAACTTGGGAAACGTAACATTAGGTTTGTGAGCGAGGGGCTGGCCAGAGACACTGGTCAAAACCTGTCTTTTGTCCTGCAAGCTTGGCGCCATGTTCCGCGCGTTATTTGCCACACAGGCTCCGTCAGCCATTTTACCGTTGAGCGAGCTACTGTGTCATTGAGACCCAGCGGTTCATTTGAGTCGACATGGCGTTTTTGCTCATATCTTTCATACTGTACATGCCGCTGTATTCAGACCTGTTCCCATATGGAGGACAACTGGGCCTTTAAAATGACGTCCCGTGTGTGTGTGTGGGGGGGGGGGGGCTTGCGAACGTGCCTGGGACCATCTACAAAATGGCTTCTATTTCGGTAAGCGCGTTTTACGAACGAAAGAAACTAAGCATATTTTGACCACGTACAATATGGATTTGTTCGCCACAGATACAGTAGACGAGGTAATTAACACATTGTGTAAGATGTTGGCTAATGTGGTGTTGAGCTGTTCTTTGTTTCGCCTCGTGTTTGGAAAAGAGTTTTGAGTATGTGAGCGAGCTAAGCAGCCACTACGCAGGAAAACGTGTCACGTGGTGACGGCCGCAGTGTAATCAGTGAATTTGCGAGAAATAGCCAGTCGTATTGTTAAGATTAATACTCATCCCACGTCTTTTGTTAGTAGTAAACCAGGCAGTTATGAATAATATAGTTGTGAAGTCCCAGGATGTTAAATGTCATGTTAGGCCAACGGTAACGCCGATGGGGGCAAGTGCTGGTTGACGACACTGCTGCAATAGCGGCTCACTAGTCAGCAACGTCATCCATTCGTCAGTCTGTTTGACTTGTTGAGTGACAAGCGGTTTGTATGCATGTGGTTAGCCTGGCGTGCGTTGGAAGAATGATCAAATCTATTGGAACAGTTAACATGGAGACCCATTCGGCCGTGTTGGTATGCAAAGGCTTTGTGCTTATTCAGAGGCTGTGATTAATTACCACGTGGCAGTAATGTAAATGGACATGTTACTGCTTTCACACTGGCAAAACCCCGCTCATGTCCGCCTTTGGTCAGTGTAAATTGGCGCATGTTAGCGGGTTTTTTTGGGCAGTGTGAAAGCAGTGCAGCTGCAGGAAAATAACTTTGTAGTTTCTGGTGACCATTCTGCTGTCGACGATCCAATATCTGCATACCGACTAAGGTCTGTCACTGGTCTACATAATGTCAGTGGTCTCAAATGGCCCATGTCAAGTCTTTTTGTAATACACGTGGGAGTAAGTTAATTGTTATAAATCACATTTCGGTGACATTACGCATACGAAATACGTAGCGATTGTACAGAAAACGGCTTGTGTTCTCTTATAAAAGGTGTCGGACATTCAGATTTGACCAGAAGTGTAAAGCATATAATTTAACTACAGGTGTTGTGTGTGTCTGTCCTGAAGGTGGCCTTACAAATTCCCAAAGAAAAGGTGGACACCTTCACAATGGTGACATTGTTTTTGTCCCCAAAAGCTCTTGAAATGTCAGTATCTTTTGAAACTTTTTAGTTTTTTATCAGAAGCAGTAGTGCCCAGTGCATTAACTGCATAGTTAAAATCAAAACATCTCTATCTCTCATTGTTCTTTAATTAATCCTTATAAAGGTAAGTTGACTTGGGTTTTTGTTAAAATCCTTAACCTGAGGCGGTTCTCAGCAACCTCATTACAACTCTTTGTGTCTTTCAGACTGAAGATGGGGAAAAGTTTGGGTTTCCCCTGGAAGTGGTGCTGCTGCTCCTTGCGGGTACCTGCAAGCCAGAGGAAGACACCTGCAGGAGCATGATGTTAAGGTAGATGGGTGGATGGATGGATGGATGGATTGATGGGTGGGCAGGCAGGCATGTTTGTGGTGCAACTTTTTTGTGTCTGTTAGGGGTTACATGACTTCAGATTTTTTCAAAGTCGACTGTTTTGTGATGAAAGTCGAGTCAACATTGACTAACAGCACAGGAGAAGGGACTGCTTTGCAACAAGTGACAACCTATTAGCAAAATTTAATGTATATGCTGACAGCAGACAGCTCATACACATAATTTATACAGAACAGAAACAACAGCTTGCAACTCAACTGCATCAATGTATGCATTAATAACTTATATGTGGTAAAACTCCCATTAAGGTACAAAAAAAGAAAAATTGAAACGTCAGGAAAAACACTTGAGGTAAACAAAACTCAGGCAAGATCTAGCCTGTAAGCCTACTCATAGTCTTGCTCAGTCAGTTTTTGCTCTTTGATCCTGGCTGTCGTAGTGCTGTTTAATAGTGTTCAACAGCGTGTTGTAAGATGGGACATTGTAGCCAGGTTAAAAAAAGCCAGTAGGTCTATGAAGCTTTCTCTGATGTACTGCAACTAAAGGTCAAATATATTTCACAATGAAATTCACCAGCAAATTGGTGATTTGGAGCCATCTTGTTATGGCCTGTTATGGCAGGGCGTTTGGTGAAGTAGCCAGTTGACTGGTGTCGAGAGGGTTTGGATCGTTCCTCAGCAGCTGGCATTAGAGGATGCTTTTTCAGGTGAGTGTGCATGGCACTTGTACTTTTGTTGTATTCCAGAAAGGACTTCATTGTTTTGCAAGTGACAGTAGTACAGGTTTCAACTTTACTGAAGTATTTCCACACACTGGATGGACCGCTACTACAGGGGTCAGCAAACTTTTAGATGTCCCGTGCCACTTCCCAAAGTTAAGAAAAAAAAGTTACAGACACACGAGTGGGCGTTCTTGTTCATAATGAGTATTAATCTATTTATTTACTGCTGCTGCTTGTCTCCCCGTCCAGATTCCTCATGCAAAAACACTTTGGCTTCACACACACAGACACACACACATACGTTATTCAGTTTAGACTCGGGATTTTTGACTTAAGTGTTGCACGGTTGTGTGTGTTCAGGGTGTCCGCGGATCCTTAAAAAGTCTTAAATTCATGTATCTAAATTAAAGGCCTCAAAATGTCTTAAATTCATTAAAAATGTCGGAAAATGGTATTAAATTCATTACTCAAAGGTCTTAAAAAAGAACTGTCCGGGAGAGGACTATTTCTTCTTCTTCGTTTGTGTTGTGTGAAGATTAATTTAGCTTGGGTTGCGTGCAGAGCGCGAATCATTCTGGTAACTACTTGCAGTCGTGACTAGAGTATAGGCTGCAGCTAATGTGAGGTTGTAAATAGACCGTTCTATGGTGAAATGCATAAATGTGTTCTGCCAGCGACATCTATTGGTCAGATAGAATCTCTTATAGAAGCCTCTGGAAACCGGAAATCCACAGCAGAGATGAAAATTCTGAGCAGTGGTAAGTCACATTCCGGTAGCTCCGCAAAAATAATAAAATAACGCTTTTTAAAACGAACGAAAAATCTGTTGAACACCTAAACTGACATAAGATAATATTTGACACTTATACGGTACATATTCATTCCACAACATGCTATTTTTATGAATTCCAGGTTCGTATCAGGTGCAGCTGTTAGCTATAGCATGCTATTCCCTGTAATTAAAACAAATATCTATCCCCATAGACAAATAAATGACCTGGATGACGCAATACCATGGCAATATTACCTGCAACTCACGGTTGTAGGTAATATTAATGTAACTAGTTATCGAAAAGAATACCGATGTTGGTTTTACTGAGCAGTTAGTTGCTAATTGGTATAGCCTATATAGAATTTGGCGGACAAATGCTAACTAAGTCATGACAAAATGGCAGCCGAAAGAAGAAGAAAGGTTGATGCTAGAATTGATCGGCCGGATGGAGGGGGGAAGGACCTCTGCTGCGTGCTCTGCTGTGATTCGTTGTTTTGTCATCAAATGCTCACAGCAAATCAACCAATCACAGCAGTGTATAGTTTCTGGTAGCTTTTTCAACATGGAGGAGGACTTCAGCTTATCTGATTGCAATCGCGCGAAATTCCGCGAATCAAATGTTTAAATATTCGGTCTGAACTTCAAGACCGCTTTTCAATCAGCTAAAATGCGGTTACTTACAACATCAACGTGTCACAAAACATACATTTGTTTAACCATTTCGATGATTTGTTCAGTTGAGGCTGGAAAGAGAAACGATATTAGCTTAGTGTTGAATGTAGGCATACCGCAGCTCCATCTGAAAAGTAACCGAAGCTGTCTAATAAATGTAGTGGAGTAGAACGTACAATATTTCCCCCTGAAATGTAATGGAGTGGAAGTATAACGTAGCATCAAATGGCAATACTCAAGTAAAGCTACCTCAAATTGGAACTAAGTAGCTATAATAGCCTACCTTAATAAATGTACTATTTTCCACCACTGTACTGTGGTAGTGGGCATGGCTCCTCACAAAAAGTATACACTTTCAAATTGGTCAGATACATTTATTTCACAACAATAAAAGTAGGCTACATGCAGGACTGCAGTCAGTCCTGACATACAATTCACTTTAATTTAACGAGAACAATTACAGAATGCAGGTGAATTGGAAAACTGTGGCCAGGGAGGGTTTCTAGCTGGTTGAAAAGAGGCCTTTACGTTCAGACTGAATATTTAAACATTTGATTCGCGCGAGTGCAGTTTTATTGAAATGGTTAAACAAATGTATGTTTTGTGACACGTTAATGTTGTAACCGCATTTTAGCTGGTTGAAAAGAGGTCTTGACTTTCAGACCGAATATTTAAACAATTGATTCGCGCGACTACAGTCAGATAAGCTGAAGTCCTCCTCCATTTTGAAAAAAACTGCCAGAAACTATACGCTGCTGTGATTGGTTGATTAGCTGTGGGGAATTTGATGACAAAACAGCGAATCACAGCAGAGCACACAGCGGAGGTTCCTCCCCCCTCCCTCCGGACGATCATTCTAGCATCAACCAAGAAGAAACGCCGGTAACTTTTTTTTTTGTTCACTCTTATATAATTTTCTGTCATATAAATTAGAAATGGATGATGCCGGTTAGTGATAGACATATTAATAATAAAAGACCACATCATCCACCAAGACAACCTCTCCTGTGTATTCTTGGCAGGACGGACAACACAACAGTCACACTAACGGCAGCCAACATTAGCGCCATGGGAAAGTAAACAAGGGCACGTTTGTTTTGATGTTTGACGAAAGCCTCAACCACACTACAAAAAGTAAGCAACTGGACGTGCGTGTGCGCTATTGGGAGGGAGATCACGTTCAATCACGGTACCTGGGGTCGCAGTTCATGGGGCATTCAACAGCTAAGGATTTACTGCAACATTTTAAAGTGAGTAATACGTGGATTTATTGAATTATTGTTAGCTAATGTTAAATATTATTTGTTAAGAAATGTTGACTCATTGTTACCGTTACATTCATTTTCAGATTAGTTGATTATGGCAATGTCATGATGTATTCAATAATAGTACCCTAGGGAAAGCTAACAAAGATGCCATTAGCATTCAATATCTTTTGTTGCCTCATTTTAGTCAGAAGAGTAGACTTGGCTGCTTGAAATGTTAGAAATGTAATTCAATATTAGCCATCATTTTATTATAATATTATGATGATGCTGTGTAGGCTAGCTAATTTAAATGTGAACTGTTTGAGTGATGTGTAGATAGCAATGTTTTACATTGAACCATTGGTAAGCTTATCGTATATATTCATGTTATTCTCAGGAGTGTGTGGAGCAGCTGAACCTCAGGAGCCTGGTGTCCATCTCCATGGATGGACCCAATGTGAACTGGAAGTTCTTTGAGCTTCTGCAGCAAGAGCACGCTGAGCAGTATGGTGGTGCCCAGCTGGTTGTTGTGGGTAGCTGTGGCCTCCACACCCTACATAACGCATTCAAATGCGGCTTCTCCATGTGGCAGCAGGAGAAGGTGGTGAGGGCCATGCACATTCTTTTCCACAATGTGCCAGCTAGGAGAGAGGATTTCACTGCTCTCACCAAATCCTCGGTCTTCCCGTTACCATTCTGTGGCCACTGGTGGATTGAGAACCTGCCGGTTGTGGAGAGAGCTGTAGAAGTGGTGAAGTATGCGGATGCGGTGAGAACCAAGAAGCTTCCAAATCCCGGAACAGGCTCATTTGATACCATAGAAGCAGCTCAGCAAGATCCGCTCATCTTGGCCAAACTGCAGTTCATCATGGCTATCTCGAGGGCCTTCAGTCCCTTTTTGACAAAGTACCAGACCGACGAGCCAGTGATGCCATTCCTCTTCAAAGACTTGGCTGAGTTGTACAAGGTAATCTAATTATTTATATTCTAGCACTGCATAGGTTGATATTGCTCGTTGATTTCAACTCTTATCGCTCATTGTACTCTTGATGATGTGATGCTTTTGATAGAAGTGATGATAGAGATCATTTTAAAGTAATAACAACATAGCAATTTTTTCAGTGATGAATGTGGTTATAGGGGGATTTGCTTTACAGAGTTTTCCTGTTGACAGAGTTTACTGAGGCGTTTTGCCAAGAGGAAGCTTCTCCAGGACATCACTCCACTGCAGCTGGTCAGACTGGATGTCGCTGACCAGAAGAACTGGGTCCGCCTGAAGGAAGTTGACGGGCTTGGGTGCTGAGGCAGCCCTGAAGGTAGTTTGATCATTTAGATGTATTACTTTCTATCAAATTATATACAGACCTAGGCAATATTGTTAGGTCATTCAGCTCTATTTACAATCCATTACCCATCTGTCAGGAACTGCAGAGAAAGAGCTGCTTAGGAGAGCTCACTGCCCTCGAGTTTAGGAAGGACTGCGTGAAGGGTATGTCAAATATCCTAAAGAAAGTCCAAGACAAGAGCCCCCTG
Organism: Lampris incognitus; assembly: GCF_029633865.1. NCBI lineage: Eukaryota > Metazoa > Chordata > Actinopteri > Lampriformes > Lampridae > Lampris > Lampris incognitus. Next base: position 519,018 of record NW_026611576.1, on the reverse strand, counting down.
AAATACCCCACCGTGAGACGGATGGCGTGTTTGGACCCCACTATCATGTACTCCAACCCAGACTGGTGCCAGGGAAGAATGAGCAGACTTGTGCAGAAGTTTCTGCAAGACGAGCAGTTGTCAGGAGGTGTCTCTGCTGGTAGGAATAGTTTAATAGAATAGCTCTGGAAATGTTGTTCCTGATTATTACCAAAAGTACAGAGTAATAACTGATATAAGCCTGTCTGATTTAATATCATGATTAATCATCTAAATAATATTTCACTTATTTCCTTTCATCTGTTTTGTTACAGGTGATGTTATTACCCAACAGTTTGGGAACTTCCTATCTGTTGAGGCTAAAAGCGAGCACTTCCTGTCCTTCCAGCCCACAGAAACGAGGCTTGATGTGTTTCTGCATGGCTTGCTCAGCCAACCCTACCCTGAGCTCTGGGAGTTTTGTCAGAAACTTCTACTCTTGTCCCATGGACAGGCAACAGTCGAGAGGAGCTTCTCCATTAACAAGGAGGTGGAGACCGTTAACTTGCAGGAGGACACTGTAATTGCCCAGAGACTGGTCTGTGACTATGTTGCAATCTGTGGGGGTTGTCAAGGTCCCTCTCACTAAGGAGCTGCTGATCTCTGTGGGATCAGCAAGGTCAAAATACAGAGAAAATCTTGACCTGGAGAAGAGGAAGAGGCAAAGCACTGCACAAGGGCAGAAGAGAAAAACTGCAGAGGACCACATAGCTGAGCTTAAAAAAAAAGAAAAGAAAACTCTGCTGGAGGTATCTGACAGCCTGGAGAAGGATGCGGACAAGTTTGCTGAGCAAGCAGAGGGCAAGTCCGGCACCTTGATGGCTCAGCTCATCACAAAGTCCAACATCCTCAGGAAGAGATACAAAGAAAAAATGAGCGAGCTGAAACAAGCTGAGGCAGAGTTTGAGAGTAAGGCCACAGAACTGAAGCTCATGCCATGAGTGACGGGTGTGTGTTCAGTAGCACCATATCAAGACAAGTCTCGTTTATTGAATGAATATGTTCCAATTAATCTGTGTCTTAATCTGCTCATTTCATTCTTTAAAGAAATATTGCTTAAAATCGATTCCTGTGGTTGACCCACGGGTTCTGCTACCAGCAAGCAGCTGTTGGGCGTTAGGTCTTACCAACCATATGTTTATATTTTGTTGTAGATCTTGGTCTTAAATTCCATTCCAAGTGGCATTAAAAAGGTCTTAAAAAGCCTTAAATTTAACTTACTGAAACCTGCAGATACCCTGTATAAAGGTACGTTGACTAGGTTGTGTTAAAATCCTTAACCTGAGGCTGTTCTCAGCCACCTCATTGTAACTCTTTGTCTCTGTCAGACTCGAGATGGGTAAAAGTTTGGGTTTCCCCTGGAACTGGGGCTTCTGCTGCTTGCAGGTCACCCAGGAGTGATGGGGAAGAGTGCAGCAGTGACCCTGCATGAAAGGTTTGAAGTGGAGCAAGAGTTGATCTTGATGCTGGAGAGACCACTGCCCTCTGAGGACCTCTTTAACTACCTGCACGCCAGTGGAACACACCTGCAGGAGCATGACGCTAAGGTAGGTGGGGGAAAGGATGGATGGATGGACGGGCATGTTTGTGTTTGCAACTTTGTGTGTGTGTTAGGGGTTGTATGACTTAAGAGTTTTTGAAGTCAGCTGTTTTGTGATGAAAGTCAAGTCGACATTGACTAATCGCTGATGACATCATGAATAAAACCACGGGAGAAGGGACTGCTTTGCAATAAGTGACAACATTAGCAAAACGTAATGTATATGATGACAACAGACAACTCATACACATTTACACAGAACAGAAACAAGTAGAAACAACAACAGGTTGCAACTCAGTTGCATCAATGTATGCAACAATAATTTTTAATTATTAATTTTTAATGAGCTCATGCTCAGTTATCAACAGTCAGACTCAGTCATCTAGCTTCCATTGTCCATTATTCAGTGCCTTAAGTAATACCAGGGAAGAGGCTCCCTTTTTGGTCAGACAGTCTGCCAGCTGTTCTTTTGTAGCTGACCACAGAATACGATGAATCCTTTTGTTCTGGATAAGTTATTTGATGCCACTTATTCTGACATAGACCTGACATGAGTAGTCTGAGGGACTCTGATGAGCATGTAGGTGAGTCCTTCTATAGATCTTTAGTGTTGAATTCTTCAAAACCTCTAGCCACAAGACGCGCTTTGGGTATTACACCATCAGGGGTTTCTTTCAGTGTGCACACCCGTCTAGTGGACACATGCCTTTGACCCATATCTTTTACCTTCTCAAACACCCCATCATTCTTCCAGCTACTTATTTCATCTAGTTTAGCCTTATCAAATGAAACACCACCTGTGACTAATACATCATTTTCCTGCATATCAGAGCATAGTTCTACACTATCCAGTGGATTAACCTGAAGATTGTCTACCTTAGTAAGATCAGCTGACCCCATAGTACCAGCGATGTCAGATAGTTCTAAGTACTGTAGGCTGTACCAGTTTCTGTTATTTCCTGTAGCCTTTCCTGCTCGTCCCATCACTTTAGCTCTGTGAGACGCATCTGTTACATTATCCACAAAGCTGATTGTTTGACCTGTTTTCAGCCCTAGGGAGGCTCCTACCCTTATGCCTGTCTGTTGATTATCCTTATGATTGTTACCCTCAGTGACATCTGTATCATTGTCTGTAACACCCCCAGCCTCACCGTCATTGTTCATATCAACATCTATGTCACAATCAGTACCAGGTATGTTCCCACTGTCATTGTTATCAACATCCACATCACTATCAGTAACAGGTACTTTCATATTGCCCTCAGTAACATTCTCCCCAGGGTGCTCTAGACCCTCACTAGCACCTACTTCACTCTTATCAACCTTCTGCAACCTAGAATGATGAACCCTGACATAGGTCCCACCATGGTGTACAAAGATCACCACCCCATCTTGTCGTATCACGACTCCAGGACCTTTCCACTCAACACAGTCTGTCCTTTTGTAGAACACCTTGTCCCCAGTTTCATACTTCTCATCTGTTTGACGAAGTTGCTTTCGTAGAGCTCTTCTGATTCTCTCTGAGCACTCTGCCTCTATGAAAGCTTTCCTTACTGCATGTAATGCTGTTATGTGCTGTCCCACCCATGCACTCATAGTAGTTCCCTCCAAAGCAGGTGGCTGATCCACTAACACAGAGGGAGGGTTCGGATTCTGTCCAAACACCAGCTGATGTGGGCTGAAGCCATGTACGTTCTGCACTGTGTTCTTTGCCATGAGTGCCCAATCCAGTGCAGTTTTCCAGTCAACTCCGTTGTCAAGTTTTACCTTCAGTATTATCTTTGAGCATTTGGTTATGGCGTTCCAGCAAGCCATTGCTCCATGGACTATAGCAGGGGTCGGGAACCTTTTTGACTGGGAGAGCCATAAAAGCCAAATATTTCTAAATATATTTCATTGAGAGCCATATAGTATTTTTAACGTATAATAAATTAAATATGTCTTACTTTTAATGCGACTTCTGGTGCTGCATGGTTTTGCTGATGGCCTTGTAGTCTGGTTCATACGTGGTGAGGTTGAGCTTCATGCAGGCGTTGAGGCTTCCATCAGTTAAACGTGAGCGTAGGTTGGTCTTAATGTTCCTCATATGCGAGAAAGACTGTTCACATGCATATGTAGAGCCAAACATGGTCAATACGGCAATACTCACACGCTGCATTGTGTGGTATGTCACAGGAAGCTCGTTCCAAGTTTTAAGAATCAGCTGGTCTTCAGGTTGAAGATTTTTAATTTCTGTCCACTTGTGTTCCCTCGCCAGCTCTGCTCGCTGTCGCGCAAGACTTTCCAACTCTCCATTAAGTGACTTGAACTTACTCATCCACATGTCTGATGCCTTCAGGTCAGCAACTTCCAGCTCAAAGTCTCCGATAGAGACCCCGGGGATGCATGTCAGGTCGATTTTGTCCACTGCACACATGTGGATGAGTGATGAACTTGAAAAGACCAGTGCGCGCACGAAATTCTCCAAAACGTGCTTTGAATGACTGCAGGAGATTGAACGTAAAGCCAGCTAGCTGCTGGAGATCCAGATGTTGAGTGGAGTCACTTGCTAAGCATGCATCTCTAAATTGTTGCAGTCTTTCAAAGTGCAGAAGACGACCTGTTTCAATGTCCCTGAGAAAGACTTCCAGCTTGCTTTCAAATGCAAACACTGCTTGTTGAAGGGATGAGATTGTATTTCCAATACCTTGCATTTTCACATTGAGCTGGTTCAGATGGCCAGTTATGTCCACGAGATAGTGAAACTGCAGGAGCCAGTCAGTGTTGTCTAGCTCAGGATGCTTGACGCCTTTCATTTCAAGAAAAGTCCGGATTTCACTCAGGCAAGCTGCAAAACGGCTGAGCACCTTCCCCCTTGACAACCAACGCACGTTGCTGTGTAAAAGCAGACCGGGATAATGATTCCCAACTTCTTCTAACAGAGCTTTAAACTGGCGATCATTTAAAGCTCGGGCAACAATAAAGTTGACCACTCGAATGACCAGAGACATCACCTCGCCAAGCTCCTGGCTACACGTCTGAGCGCAAAGCGCCTCCTGGTGCAGGATGCAATGAAAACTTAGGATGGCTCTCTTTTCATGTTCACGGAGAAGCGCTACAAATCCTTTGTTCTTCCCCAACATACAGAGTGCACCATCAGTACAGACAGAAATAAGTTTATCCATCGGTAGTTTTTTTTCTTTAGCAAACTCCATGAAAGACGTGAATAAATCCTCTCCTCTTGTTGTCCCTTTCATTGGCAAAACAGCCAAGCTTTCCTCACGCAGTGTGTCACCTGCAGCATACCTGGCAATGATACTGCACTGAGATAGATGGCTAACGTCTGTTGACTCATCTAACGCGAGAGAAAAGTATGTCCCGGCGTTTATGTCCTTAATTTGTGTTTCCTCGACTTGATTGCTACGATCGTGCACAGTTCTTGCTGACAGGGACATGTCTTTTATTCGTTTGATTATCTTGTCTTTATTTGGGAAGTCATCAAACAGTTCATTGGCCACATCAAGCATGAATGTTTTGGCATCCTCGCCATCTGTGAATGACTTTCCATTCCTTACTATTGCCAAAGCCCCCGCAAAGCTAGCGGAATTCCCGTCACCTTGCTTGGTCCACACACGTAGTTGCTGCTGACTCGTCTGCACTCTCCGCTGTAGCTCCTCGCATGCCCTTCTCCTGCTGTCCCCCGCTGGATATTTCGATGCAAATGAAGCATGGTGCGTATCGAAGTGCCGCTTTATATTTGACCGTTTCATCGATGCAATTTTATCATTGCATATTAGACATACCGCAGATCCTGCTCTCTCCACAAATGCAAATTCCTCTGTCCACGCAGCCTGGAATGCACGGTAATCATCGTCTTTTTTTCTTTTCGCCATCTTTTCCGTTACAAGGGTTGAAGCGGATAAACTAGTTGGCTATCTGATAAAATTGATTTCTTCACCTTTACAATGACCCGGAAATGCTCGCGAGCCATTGGTTCCCGACCCGACCCACGGGTGACCCGTGAAATTTATCTTCAAAACTAATTTCTGTTTACTTTAAAATGACACAGTATTATTAAGAAATATCACAAGTATTTTAAAATCAGTTCCAAACTGATTTTTTTGAAAAAAAAATAATTTTCAACTCAAAATTGTCTGGGAGCCATATGCCGTCACCGGAAGAGCCATATATGGCTCGCGAGCCATAGGTTCCCGACCGCTGGACTATAGCCAGCAGTCGTCTTTATCTCGATGTTGAAGTTCTCTGCCATGTCTCTTATTTCCTCGTTGTTGAACTCGCCACCGTTGTCGCTGAAGAGACGCTCCGGTGGACCATGGACACTGATCCAGGAATGTCCAAAGCATTTCACTATCACACTTGGTTTCTTTGAGGTCACAATGCCACCCGCACTGAAGCGTGTGAAGTGATCGATAATGTGCAGGTACCACACATTCGGTTCTAGCTCATGTAAATCTACTGCCACAGTCTCATTGTATCGGGAGGCCATGGGCAGACCCAACAGCAAGCTTGGGCTTAGGCTTAGGCTTGCTGTACTTAAGACAAATCTCACATTTTCCTACTATCTCCTCTAGAATAGCAGTGCTCTCGTTATCAGAGTTTCCAGCATTTATCAGCAGCTTCTTCAGTTTGTCAACTGATGCATGTCCGAATTGCTTGTGAAGTTTCAGTAAAGCTTTGTGTTTTTGTTCCTTAGTCATATTCTCTGTGATGGCCAGGACCACATTCTCATATGTATCGCATGGTGACTCATTATCCATTATGTTCAGACAGTAGTGTCCTAAGGAGGTCATCTTCAGAGCTATCGGTTGCCGAAACATTATTGCTGTATCGTTCTCCAAGTTCAGCACAGCTCCTGCTCTCTTTAGCGACGTTTTACTCAGCAGTAAAGGGATGTCAGATGGGACCACTTCTGTGTCTACAGCATTTTGTTTCTCCTATCTTGGCTGGTATCTTGACCTTTTTTGTCGAATGTACAACTCGCCCATCCCCAAACTTGAAAGGCTTGCTACTCTCTGTGTTAACTATTTTCTGTACTTCTTTCTCATTTAGTCCCCCTACATAGTTATTCAGCCATTTTTCACCACAGACAGTCCTTGTGCATGCCGTGTCAATGACAGCTGATCCCAGAGCCTCAACCATGAATATTTCCGTATCCGATTCCTTAGAAAACAGCGTTATATTACACTCATCAGGTTCTTCTGTGCATTTATTTTCTTCTGTTATCTTTACGTGTTCTTTCTTATGTGGGCAATCTTTCACCCAGTGGAATGTGCTTTGACAAATCCCACACTTTGTTCGTCTTCCGTACTTATCAAGTGGATTTGTGCCTGCGAGTGGTCCTCTAGCTTGCACACTTTGGGTTCGTGGGTGCGGTTTTCTTTGATCTGTGTAGTAGGCTGCATCCTGACTCACGTTAATGGCTCCCGCCTTCTGCTCATGTTTTTCTCCGAATATGCGTTTCAGTGCTGACTTCATATAATCAAAAGTGTGTTTACCACATGCAGTCAATGCCAGTTGCTTGTCTTTCACATCAAGACTTGCTGTATCCAGTAGTTTAAACGCCAAAACAGCGTCGGGCAGAACCATCTCGAATTTACGGATCCTGTTGTATTTCTGTTCAAAATCAACAATAAAGTCCACCATCGAGACGCCATTTTCCCTCGATATTCGATCAAACTCAGAATAGGCTTCGTAAGCCCGGTCCTTCTCTTCTCTCAAAAAAATCTTGTCAAGTTCCCCAATCAAAGTGGTCATTCCATCATCCTTATTTAGATCATCCACATTTATTCCTAAAGCAGTATCCCTCGCTCTACCTGTCAACGATAGAGCCACAGCCAACGCTTGCTTTTTCTTGTCCAAGTTCGTCACCCGTCTCCATATTTCCACTTAATTTTTCCAGTTTTCATACGGCTTCTTTTCGTCAAATCCAGGAGGCTGTCTGAAGTCATTCGAGGCAACCATCCTCTGCTACCAATGTTAGTTTCAAATAAGACAACTGTACTTATTTAACTGAACTTATTTGCGCTCTCAACAGCAAGTGGCCTCAGCCTACCAAACATTTCAACAAGTGCCTTTCACTAGCAGCGCGCCTTCCTCCTAACAGGAGGGTTACCGTAAAGACTGCTGGAGAAGTGACTAACGAAACAGGCTACCGTATTAACTGTATTATAGGCACCAACAAAAGTTAACTTATCAAACTTAACACAAAGTGCATAAACACTTTTGCATGCTTCTCATTCCAGTATGTGGTACCCACAGCGGCTCCTTTTTTTTTCTCATCCTACTACTACTACTTTCGGCTGCTCCCGTTAGGGGTCGCCACAGCAGATCATCCGTTTCCATTTCTTCCTGTCTTCTGCGTCTTCCTCTGTCACACCAGCCACCTGCATGTCTTCCCTCACCACATCCATAAACCTCCTCTTTGGCCTTCCTCTTCTCCTCTTCCCTGGCAGCTCCATATTCAGCATCCTTCTCCCAATATACTCAGCATCTCTCCTCCACACATGTCCAAGCCATCTCAATCTTGCCTCTCTTGCTTTGTCTCCAAACCGTCCAACCTGAGCGGTCCCTCTAATATAATCGTTCCTAATCCTGTCCTTCTTCGTTACTCCCAGTGAAAATCTTAGCATCTTCAACTCTGCCACCTCCAGCTCCGCCTCCTGTCTTTTCGTCAGTGCCAATGTCTCCAAACCATATAACATAGCTGGTCTCACAACCATCTTGTAAACTTTCCCTTTAACTCTTGCTGGTACCCTTCTGTCGCAAATCACTCCTGACACTCTTCTCCACCCACTCCAACCTGCCTGCACTCTCTTTTTCACCTCTCTACTGCACTCCCCGTTACTTTGGACAGTTGACCCCAAGTATTTAAACTCAGATGTCTTTGTCACCTCCACTCCTTGCATCCTGACCATTCCACTGTCCTCTCTCTCATTCACGCATAGGTATTCCGTCTTGCTCCTACTGACTTTCATTCCTCTTCTCTCCAGTGCATACCTCCACCTCTCCAGGCTCTCCTCAACCTGCACCCTACTCTCACTACAGATCACAATGTCATCCGCGAACATCATCGTCCATGGAGACTCCTGCCTGATCTTGTCCGTCAACCTGTCCATCACCATTGCAAACAAGAAAGGGCTAAGAGCCGATCCTTGATGTAATCCCACCTCCACCTTGAACCCATCCGTCATTCCAACCGCACACCTCACCATTGTCACACTTCCCTCATACGTATCCTGCACCACTCCTACATACTTCTCTGCAACTCCTGACTTCCTCATACAATACCACACCTCCTCTCTCGGTACTCTGTCGTAAGCTTTCTCTAAATCTACAAAGACACAGTGCAACTCTTTCTGGCCTTCTCTATACTTCTCAATCAACATTCTCAAAGCAAACATCGCATCTGTGGTGCTCTTTCGTGGCATGAAACCATACTGCTGCTCGCTGATCGTCACCTCTCCTCTTAACCTAGCTTCTATTACTCTTTCCCAAATCTTCATGCTGTGGCTGATCAACTTTATACCTCTGTAGTTGTTACAGTTCTGCACATCGCCCTTGTTCTTGAAAATCGGTACCAGTATGCTTCTTCTCCACTCCTCAGGCATCCTCTCACTTTCCAGGATTGTGTTAAACAATCTAGTTAGAAACTCCACTGCCATCTCTCCTAAACATCTCCATGCCTCCACAGGTATGTCATCAGGACCAACTGCCTTTCCATTCTTCATCCTCTTCATAGCTGCCCTCACTTCCTCCTTGCTAATCCGCTGAACTTCCTGATTCACAATCCCTACATCATCCAACCTTCTCTCTCTCTCATTTTCTTCATTCATCAGTCCCTCAAAGTATTCCTTCCACCTTCTTAGCACACTCTCCTCGCTTGTCAGCACATTTCCATCTCTATCCTTGATCGCCCTAACTTGCTGCACATCCTTTGCAGCTTGGTCCCTCTGTCTAGCCAATCGGTACAAGTCCTTTTCTCCTTCCTTAGTGTCTAATCTGTCATACAACTCACCATACGCCTTTTCCTTTGCCTTTGCCACCTCTCTCTTTGCTTTACGCTGCATCTCCTTGTACTCCTGTCTACTTTCTTCATCTCTCTGACTATCCCACTTCTTCTTTGCCAACCTTTTCCTCTGTATAATTTGCTGTACTTCCTCATTCCACCACCAAGTCTCCTTGTCTTCCTTCCTCTGTCCTGATGACACACCAAGTACCTTCCTAGCTGTCTCCCTCACTATTTCTGCAGTGGTTTTCCAGCCATCTGGCAACTCTTCACTACCACCCAGTGCCTGTCTTAACTCCTGCCTGAACTCCACACAACAGTCTTCCTTCTTCAACTTCCACCATTTGATCTTCGGCTGTGTCTTCACTCGCTTCCTCTTCTTGGTCTCCAAAGTCATCCTACAGACCACCATCCGATGCTGCCTGGCTACGCTCTCCCCTGTCACCACCTTGCAGTCTCCAATCCCTTTTAGATGGTGCTTTCTACATAAGATATAGTCCACCTGTGTGCACTTTCCTCCACTCTTGTACGTCACCCTGTGTTCCTCCCTCTTCTTGAAATATGTATTCACCACAGCCATTTCCATCCTTTTCGCAAAATCGACCACCATCTGTCCTTCCACATTTCTCTTCTTGACTCCATACTTTCCCATCACCTCCTCATCACCTCTGTTCCCTTCACCAACATGTCCATTGAAGTCCGCTCCAATCACCACTCTCTCCTCCTTGGGTACCCTCTCCACCATGTCGTCCAACTCATTCCAGAATTCTTCTTTTTCATCCATCTCACACCCAACTTGCGGGGTTTTTTCTCATCCAAACTGCAAAATCAAACATTACATTAATTCACACATTGTGTAATGCTAATAATCAATTAATAATTCAAGAAAATTATGCCATCTGATATAGCTATCTAGTCAGCCACAGTCTTTTGCTGCGTATAACAAGATTGGCGCTGACCAGAGGCGATTCTAGGATCAGAGCTTTTGGGTGCTGAGTATCTAGAGTGCTGGCCGGCCAGGCAAGATAAATTTCACTGTTTTGTACATTTTAACGCAATTTTGGACCATCATTCCCACATTTGTGAAAGAAAAGCATAACACATTTTGGGTAGAGGAAACACTGACTAAACCAACAAATCTAAGAAAAATTATTTAAATGCTGAGCTACAGCAAAGAGGAATGGATTGGAATCATAAAATGAATATATAACATAGAAAAGCGGACTTTATCCCTGAACCTATGTATGGACAAATTTACTAAGTTCTGGAGGAAGACAACTAATTTTGATACAGCAGCTCCTCAATATATACATATACAAATACACATACACATAAACAGTATATATGTATGTTTCTGGAGTAAAACAGCCCCCTATAGTGAGTACCAAAAATACCAAAAATGGACCTTAGTCTTACTTTTGGACTTTTATTTGAAATGCAATGCATAACATGTAAAACACATTAACAGAAATTGACTTTTTCAATGTTTGTCTCTGCCTTTTTCCTTCTTGTCTGTATTATATAATACAAATACATAAATAAATACAAGATGTTTTGCATGAAGGTTTGACGAAGTCGGCTTTCATCTTAGGCTTTCTTTCCAGGGTGCGGCGGGGAGAGGTAAGTCTGCTGAGAGCTTGGTCTCGATTGTTCGGGAGCCGTCGACGAGGGGATCGGAATGGGAGAGGCACCACCCAGCTGTTGGTGTCGTCCATCACCATCTCTCTGTCCATGAACTCCAGGAACAGACGATCTTCGATGGAAAGCCCCACTTTGTCGTCATCAGGGACTGGGGTGTCATGTTTGATGCTGTAAGGAGGAACCTTTCCTTGACCTGGAGACGGTTGGGGCACGGAGTGAGGAGAGATGGCCTTCCGTTTTCGAGCACGCTGGTGCGATAGGAAGTCACAGCTGCTGGCTTGTGGGCTGAACCCAGGCACACGTCCCCTATAACCACCCAACCCAGGTCTAGACGTTGGGCATAGGGGGCGCTGGGAGGACCATTGCGTTGCTCCCTGACTTTGTGGACCTGAAGGATGTGGCGTCCCAGAAGTATCAGGATCTGGGCTTCAGGGTCCAGGCGAGGGATTCTGCGAGCGATGGACTTCAGGTGGCTGTGGTGCTGTGCAGCTTCTGGGGTCGGGATTTCTGACCGATCGTCAGGCATATGGTTGCACTCAATGAGTGTTGGAAGCAGCACACTTGTTTTTTTCCATCCAACGACTCCGCCAAGAACCCTGTGGCTCTTCTTCCAGATGTCTCGGTGACACCTGCACATGTACGCAGGGTGTACAGTGAGTCTGAACCTCTGATTTGGATGAGGTGGAAGAAATCAGACCTCGCCAGAGATCTGTTGCTCTGGTCGTCCAGGACGATGTAGACGTTACTAGCTCTGTCTGGGTGTGCTTTGGCGTATACCTTCACCAGGCAGATTTTGGCACAGGATCTGAGGCTTTGGCCTCTGCCACAAACTTCTGTGCATTTAGAGATGACTGCTGGTGGAGGCGCCTCCTCTTCACTCTCCCCGCCATGCTCTGAGGTGGGGTCCTTGTCTTTTTTGTCCCGTGGAGGAGGTCCAGGGTGGAGCGCCGCTATGTGGTCATCGCTCTCACATTCGCTGCACTTCAAAGTTGCCTTACAGTTCTTCGCCAGGTGAGTTGTGGAGGAGCAACACCTGTAGCAGGCACCAATCTCTTTCAGAAAGGCTTTGCGCTCCTCAAGAGACTTGCTTCGAAAACCCCGACATTTCTTTAGAGGATGGCGCTTCTGATGGATGGGACATTGTTTACCTTTGTCGCCAGGCTTGCTGCTCGAACTGCGTGACTGAGAAGCTGAGCGGTTTGTTGAGACCTCTGTCTTGTGGGTGGAGACATGCCTTTTGGCGTGTCTTGATTCCTTTTCTGATCGCTCATGTTTTGAGGACCCTGTGGAGGACTTGTTGGACGTTTTCGAGGGAGCTGAAGGGAGAGTAAAGCTGGGGTCGTTTCTTCTGTGTGCCTCGCTGCAGATGAAGTCTGCGAAGAAGGTGAATGGGGGGGGGCGAGAGACATGGTGCTGCTCTTTGTACTGGGAACCCTTAGTTATCCATCTCTCTTGTAGACTGTGTGGCAGCTTCTCAACGATCGGGTTGACACGCCTGGCGGTGTCCAGGTACGAGATCCCCGGCAGGTAGCCCTCACACTTAGCAGAGTCTAACTCCATCAGCAGGTCTCCCAGTTCCCTCAACTTTACGGGGTCTTTCTCAGCGATTTTTGGAAAGTTCTCTATCCTCTCGAAGAGCGCTCTCTCGATCACTTCAGGGGAGCACTCTTCTAGGCGTTCCCAGACATGTTGTAGGCCCACTACAGGGTCGGTGACGTGCACATAGCGAATCCTTGTAACGTGCTCTGAGAACTCTTTTCCTAACGACTTTGTCAAGAGGTCGAGCTCCTCGCTGGCAGTTAAGTTCAGTCCTTCAATGGCGTTGAAGAAAGAGGAGTTCCATGCCCAATAATTTTCTGGGCGCTCGTTGAACTGGATGAGACCGGAATTCACAAGCTCTCGGCGCACCAAGTAGCTCGCAATGTCATTCGTACCAGTCGTGTCATCACGATGTGGCTGCGGTGAGGCTCTGAGAGGAGAGTGGTGCAGCTGAGCAGGAGGAGGCTGAGAAGGGGAGAGCTGAGCAGGATGTTGGTGATGTATGTGGAGTACAAAATGTTCTCCATATGCACTCCGTATGTACTCTGTGGTTTTCCACTTGTCTGTGTGTATGAAACTTCTCATTCACTGCAGACACACATGACCATTGTTCTCATGCGTACCTTCCATGGGGCCACATAGCAACTGTTATTATGCTTGCCTCCCCGTTGCCGCATCCCAGGAACGGCCAGGTTGAGCAAAAGACAAGTGCAACAGGCGTACAGACACTCATGAGGCACAGAACGTGATTAACGTAGATTTTTCCTTCATTCCTTTTTAAGATTACACCTTAGTTGACGCAGGAAACATAGTGTATGACGCGACGGACTGTTCTATAAAAAACCACTATCTCCAGCTCAGAGGCAGAGCATATCCTCACAGACGAACCTCTGTGTGGCCTTATGTCTCTCCATCTGCAGATGCATTAAAGATTCTCTGTTTTCTTTAATATTTGTCCGATGATTATTCTCCCCAGAGGTTCCTGGGGTAAGAGCCCATTAAAAGGATAAAGGAAAATCCACAACAATTTGGTGTCAGAAGCGGGATCTCACGTCGCCCCGCCAGACGGACAACCGGCTGACCGATCATCTCGGGACAAGGACATAGTCACCGATCTCCCAATAACCTCACCAGGTTTGAGAAGAAGAAAGGGAGAGGCGGGTGGTCCGTTTGGTCGGTGTCGCTGAGATCCCTCAGCAAAACCCTGGGAGATTCATCGCACGGGTAAGCAGAATTCTTTAAAGGATAAAATGATCATTTAAAACGCGTACTATTGAAACCAGATGAGGTCGTGCACTGACAATTAAGCGGCTGTTCACCCTCGGTCTCGCACTAATAGAAGTGGTCATTTGGTAGGATTAAGTGAATTTTGAGGGGGAAAAAATAAAATAAAAGGGAAACAAGTGTTATGGCTCGCCCACCCCGCACCGTGGCCCGCCCACCCCATGCCGGCAGCCAATCGGCTCGTCAGGGCCGGGCTTAGTCATCAGGGCTGGGCTTAAGTTTGGTGGCCTCCCACGTGCCCGTTGTCAGTTCGTGTTGTTACCTCCCCGCAGTAGCGGCGACTCTCCTCTCACGGTCCTTTTCTCTACGAACTCATCCCAGCCCTTGGTTCATGTTTTTCCCTTGCAAGGTTTCCCCGTGGAAGTATCCTGCCTTGTTCCCGTTTGGATTACCCGCGAGTTTTTTCCCCCCTTGGACTTTCCGTTTTTTCCTTGTCGCTCATTGCCTTCCTATGTTTGAATAAAGTACGCCAGTTTTCGGCTAACCCCATCTCTGTCTGGTGTCGTGCGCTTGGGGTCTCCCATAAACTCTAACACACATGCTATTTTCATGAATTCCAGGTTCGTATCAGGCGCACCTGTTACCTATAGCATGCTATTCCCTGTAATTAAAACAAATATGTATCCCCCATAGACAAAGAAATGACCTGGATGATGCGATACCATGGCAATATTACCTGCAACTCACGGTTGTAGGTAATATTAATGTAACTAGTTATCGAAAAGAATACCGATGTTGGTTTTACTGAGCGGTTAATTGCTAAATGGTATAGCCTATACAGAATTTGGCGGACAAATGCTAACTAAGTCATGACAAAATAGCAGCCGAGAGAAGAAGAAGAAAAGTTGATGCTAGAATTGATCGGCCAGATGGAGGGGGGAGGGACCTCCGCTGCGCGCTCTGCTGTGATTCGTTGTTTTGTCATCAAATGCTCACAGCGAATCAACCAGTCACAGCAGCGTGTAGTTTATGGCAGCTTTTTCAACATGGAGGAGGACTTCAGCTTATCTGTTTGCAATCGCGCGAAATTCCGCGAATCAAATCTTTAAATATTCGGTCTGAACGTCAAGAAATGCGGTTACAACATCAGCGTGTCACAAAACATACATTTGTTTAACCATTTCGATAAAACTGCACTCGCGCGAATCAAATATTTAAATATTCAGCTGTTGGGCGTTAGGGCTTACCAACCATATGTATATATTTTGTTGTAGATCTTGGTCTTAAATTCCGATCCAAGTGGCATTAAAAAGGTCTTATAAAGTCTTGAAATTAACTTAGTGAAACCTGCAGATACCCTGTTCTTAGGCATGGCTTCCTACTGTGTCGCTTGTTCGTTCCGGCATTTGCAACCTTTGACAAACCCCTTCGGGCCCTCATTGACTCTCATGCACCCGCCTCACAGGTCCTCTTGTGGACCCCAGAGGCAACTAAAGCCTTTGAGGGACTGAAAGTCCAGCTCCAAATCGCACCAACTCTTGGCTATCCGGAGCCCGCTCAAGCATTCACTCAAACTGTGGATGAGCGCAACGGCTGCATGATCTCCGTCCTCTTGCAGTCAGTCTCATGGGGGACTGCAAGCTGCGCCCTGTGGCTTACTTCTCCGCCAAACTTGACCCGGTAGCGGCTGGCTTGCCTCGCTGCCTTCGAGCCGTCGCTGCTGCTGAAAAGGCTGTGATGGCCTCGCGAGACATCGTGGGGTACTCCGACGTTACTCTCCTGGTTCCCCATGCGGTCCCGCTCCTCCTACTTGAACAGAAAAGGTCACAGCTGTCCGCAGCCCGGTGGCTACGTTACAACACTGTGCTCCTTGACATGCCCACCATCACTGTCAAACGTTGCACTGTCCTTAACCCCGCCACCCTTCTTCCCTCACCAGACGATGGTGAACCACACGACTGCGTTGCAGCTGTCTCTGCTGTTTGTTCACCTCAGCCTGATCTCAGCTCCACTCCTCTTGCCAACCCTGACGTTGTCCTTTTTGTGGATGGGTCGGCTTCCCGCTGTCTTACCACCGGCCAATGTCAGGTTGGTTGGGTCGTTTGCTCTGCCTCCGCTTGCCTTAATTGCAGCTCGTTGCCCTCTCACCTCTCTGCACAGGCTGCTGAACTCACGGCCCTCTCTGCGGCCTGCGAGCTGGCAGCTGGCTGGTCTGTCACCATCTACACGGATTCACGCTACGCTTTCGGCGTGGACTTTGGTGCTCTCTGGCAACAGAGACAGTTTCTTACGTCTTCTGGTACTTATGTACATGCGCGTGCGACAAAGACACTCCAGAGCAGGGCTTAGTCCTTTTGAGATTGTCATGGGACGGCCTCCGACCATGGGAACGGGCCCTGCGCCGGGAGCTCTTCCCCAAACCGCTCTTTACGAGCATGCTATGCTACAGCACTGCTGTAATCTCTCCTCTGCTCTCTCCCAAGTCTCCCAAACAGGTGGCAGCTGCTCTCCCCACCCCAGCTGAGAAGGTTCTCCATTCCTACCTCCCCGGCGACTGGGTCGTCATCCGGTGTTTCCGGAGAAAGACCTGGCGATCCAACAGATGGGCGGGTCCATTTTCCCGGGACAACGGCATGGTTAGGGAACGTCTGTCCCGGGGGAAAGCACACACCCACCGGAGGTGGTGTCATATTTCCCAGTGACGTATTTAGAGGCGGAGCTGTGGTTCACTCTCTCTTTTTACGACGGACTCCGACAAAGAGGGACGTCGCCCCCTGCTCGGTGAGTTGGACTAGTGTAAAGCTATTTGTAACCCCTTTTTCACTGGCGGGCAACGCCAAGCACATTTAAACAAGACAAAAGCCTAATGCTACCAGTTACTAAAGTGTTACAATACAAATCAATAGCGCAACAGCATCCTGAGTTCTCAGCGGTGGAATGGTGAGCTGGCTGAACCTCCTGTGTACTAGTAGGCTAGTGTCACTAATGACAATATTAGTGATAATTGATAATAGAAATAATTAACCAAGATAATAATCAATTTAGTAGCGCGGTGCCTCCACTGTGAAAGTACTACACTTAGCTAAGGCTGGTGAATGGTATATCTTCCCAGAATGAAACAAACATGTGGTCAATGCAGATCTTATAACTCTGCTGTGTACTGAATTACTGTACAAGCTTATTACCAGCACTCTATAAGTAACCTAGGCTTTGCATATGCGGAAAATGAGCTGCCAATACACCCGAAATATAATTAATAATAATAGGATTTATTTGATAATAATGAGAGAGAGAGAGAGAGAGAGAGAGAGTACCACACGAGTGTAGTATTGCTGATTAAATAAACATTAATTGAAATTACACAGGGTGGGACAAGCGGTCACAATAAACAGGAAGAAAGTATCAAAAGAACACACAAATACCCAGCACTTTCCGTTGGGGCCCGTTGGTGCACATTAAAGCAGCTCTCTGAGCGGAGGGCAAGGCAGCCACCGCCACGATGCCCAGGCGACGAGATAAAAGTGTGCGTGTGTGTGTGAGTATAAATGAAATTTTCGGGTTACTCGACCGGGAGGCTGTGTGCAGTCCAGAGGATGGAAGGCGTAGTGCTAGCCTAGCAGCTGGCATGTGTCGGCTCCCCGGTAGCAAATGGCCAAAGGTTGCAATGTTCAAACAACCCTGGCGAAGATAGAGCAGATGAAGCGAGTCCTCTTTGGATAGCAGACAGGTCCCAGGAATGGAGCAGAGCGGCTCCCCTAGTTAGATCACCGTCCAGCGCAGCCCGATGACTTCTGACTAGCCTCCACAACTCTAGTCGGCTAGCTAACACACTAGCACTGGATGCTAAATGCACTTAGCTAGCTAGCGGCGACACTGGCTATGGGGCATAAACAAAATGATCGGCATACTAAAACAAAGCCCACCAGCAAGCATACGACCGCGGGCCAATCGCAACACTCCTGACCTCAAATGCGGGCCTAGTACACGGGCTGTGTATAAAGTCTCCGCGAAACGGGTACTTAGACGGAGCAGCAGAAAAATGGCCCTCTCTCTTCGTCGTACTCACTCGGGCTGCCTAACTCCTCCCTCTCCGTGAGGAGATGGACCGTTGCGAAGCTCGTGATTTCGCGGGCATAACAACTCCACACCACATCATTGGCTAATAACAAAATTCAAATAAAAATACAAAGAGCAAATACATTCCATTGGTTCACATGTTTCGAAACCCACAAGAACATAGGAAATGTGCAAGACACAAAGCATGCTGGTAAGTGCAGTAGCACAAAGTATGTACAACAGATTTTAGAGGTCCTTCCATATTGTTATGGCAAATTGGCAGCTTCCAATCAAGTGATTTGATTTTCACGAGCCTTAGAAGGCCACCGACATGCCGCTCGTGGAAAAGTCTAAACCCTCGCCTGAAGAGGGTTGAAGAAAAGCGAAACGTCGCGCGACTTTGGGCTTTGTTGTAGTGAAACAGGGGACCAAATTGGGGTCCCGATGATGCGACTGAGCCAAACTGAGGGACCATTGTTAGCTGCCATTGAATTTTTGGATTGCGTGGGACGGTGGGGTAGTTGGTGGGGGACTGTGGCCGCCATCTAAACACCTTGTCGGTGGACAGTGCACAAGGTTAATTGCAATGTATTTGGGAATGCGGATTTAAAAGCCTAACCCTAACCTTAAGCTTAACCCTGCCTCTCTTAGTTGAATAAGGCCTCGCCTGAAGAAGGTACATAAACAGCGAAACGTCGCGCGACTTTGGGCTTGATTGTAGTGCCAGCGCGACCACCCCTGCCCACATACATTGTCGAGCCTCGGCCACATTCAGCGGCCAGCGCTGCCCAGTTTGACGGGTCCAACCCGAGCACCCCTGGCCACATTGAGTGAAGTCGAGCATTATAGCATTCCTCAGATCAGTAGGCCAGTGCTAAATAAATAGAAGTCATGAGCCAAAAGCCCAAGCCTAACCCCTCTTCTCCCTGGACACCTGCTGACCCCTCCTTCACCCCGGCACAGCAGCTGGCCATCAAGCAATCGGCGTCACCCTT